>NC_090282.1:8732353-9038253 GCF_037392515.1 Haliotis asinina
AACAGCGTTGGTTCCCCTTTAAATTTCTCGTGAAGAGCTTTCAACCAGTCCTGCAGGCGTGTTCCAGGGTCGATTTTGTGTACGTCCGGGTCCGTCATCACCCAAGGTCGCGCGTACGTTTTATTCATGCTCAGAGTAGGGCACATGATAACGATGTTATCGAACACATCCTTGTAGTAACCCTCTAACATATCCAACACGAAAACGGTCTTCCCACAGCCAGTCTGCCCGCACACTATGGCGCAGTGTGGGTCAGTGGGTAGTTGTGGGTACCCCTGGGGGGTGTGGGGGTACCCCCCATCAGTAGATGGCTTGCACGAATCTCCCATTGTCTATATTAAGTTGCGCGTCCATAATAACGTACAGATATAATTTCAACTTACCAGCGGGTTGAGCCTTCTTAGTAATCTGGATGGTTATCCCTTCGCTGCCGTTATCTATACGGCGCCCGCTACCGTGCAGTTTATCATCATCCGTGGATCGCATATCCAACCATAGGGCGTACTTGGTGGTCAGGTATTCACCGATCTGCACGGAGCCGAGGTCCAGGTCCTTTGTTATATAATCCCCCACTGGTAGCTTTTTTTATCTCATCCCACTGCTGGTGTGGTCTCATACCATGACTGAACAGCTGGTTTGGCACGCCCTCGATGGTAACTTCCACCTTTTCAATCTCGGGGTTGAAAAACTTCTCGCTGTCCCTCCGGAATGGATCGTAATACTCCACGGGGACGACCAGGATACCTTTCATCGATCGCGCCGGCACGTTCAGCTTGATATTCCACACAGTGTCGCTCTTATCTCGCATGACTGATCTATGCCTCAGTACGAGATCGTACAGGATAGCCATCTTCCCAGAGTACTGACTTCGAACCTGCCTGGCTAGCTCCGGGCTAGTGACCATGTCGAACTCCAGAGAGATGTTGTCTATGGCATAACTGGCCTCGTCACCGTTCGGCGTACGCACTACTTTGCTATAGTCGTTAAACGTGAGCTCGTATTCGAGCCTATCACCCAGCGCGGCCTGGTAAAACGGCGCGTGTCCCGTGAGCAACTCGAAGTCGAGCGGCACGCAGAATCGATTCCCGTATGCTCGAGCGATGGCCTTTTCACCGTCCGATAGCTTGTCTTGCTGGTCTTGCGTGAAGACATACCCTATGCGCGCCCGGGTTGATTTGCTGATACCCTGGTACACATCATTGACTCGTTCTCCCTCGCTTTTCCAGAGATCCCTGTAGCAGTGAAACACGTTGCTGTCGTCGATACTCAGCACCTCGTTACCGCTGATCTTGACGGTCGTTTTCTTGATGATAGCTCGACCCACGTTCCGCACTAGCTCGCGTTTGTCGTTGTCGGAGGTCAACGTGATATTGAACGCCAGTCGAACAGTGCCTGGTACAATGAGGTCATTCTCACCAAGGTTTGGAAATCTAACCAGCAGAGTTTGATTCTGGTCTATCTTGCTGGGATTGTTGGTGATGGTCACCGACTGGCGCACAGCTCTGGCTCCTAATGGCTCTCTCAATCTTCTGAAAGGATCTAATTTTCTACCGTACATTGTTATATAAATGAAATATATTTTCAATACTAATGGATGAAGACATAGATATGACGGAGATGCCGGGCGATAGTGCCCAGGCATTCGATGATGACCAGGAGACCTCATTCTCGCAAGGTGACGAGCTCCTTAAGGGCGTCGTCGACGATTATTACAACGCAGTTGAAAATAAATCCAAACTCAAGCCGTTGGGAAGGTACTATGACAGGTTTACCCTCAACAATGGCACGCTGCGTTTGAAGTCTCGCCCGGAGATCGATCTAATGAATAAACGCACTAGAGAACCGCTTGCCTTATCAACATTGGGCAGTAAACATGGGAATGACTTTATCCGCGATGAACTAGGCTTCATAGATTACGGTGGCGCGCGGCCTAAGCAGTATCCTCCGAAGTTAGTTCAAGGTCTGCAAGACATCAGGGACGCCATATCAGATCAAAACATGACTTATGATATTAAAAAGGTGTTGGCCGACTACGAGAACAAACCCTTCCCGGGGCTCGAATTTACCGTTCGGAAACTGCGGGGGTTGGATCTGACGATGCAAACCATTCGCGGACATCTCGCGAAAAGCACGGCCAAAATGAGTGAGATAGACGACACCATCGCCTATGAAAAGAAAAAACTCGGTGAAACTGATGACGAGGCTCTGAAAGCCCACATCGAGGGACAAATACGTAACTTGGAAGAGGAAAGGCAGACCTGGCTGGAGACAGCATCCTCCTTCAAAGAAAAGCTTCGATCCCAGGTCAACCGTATACGGGAAACCGTCAACCAAGTCCTCTACCGAGACACCACGTTAGCAGACAGGATTCGGATATTGTTCCGGGAGCAAGGGATCACCATCGCCAGCATTCTGACTGCATTGGGTTTCATCATATCAACCTTGGTGGTGTCACTGGTGGGGGGAACCCCCACACCCCCCACACCTGGCGGCGGGGGAACTCCAAGTGGCGGTGGGGGTGTTAAAGACTGGATAAAAAAACTCGGGGAAGGCCTAGCTAAACTGGCTGGTAAAGCCGCCGAAGCCCTTCCCGGCATCCTGGGTAGCATCGTCTCGTGGTTGTTGGGCGCTCTGGCTAAAACTGCCATGTGGTTCAGTCAAAACATGTGGGCAGCCATCGTCGCCGTGGCGGGTCTGGTGTATGTAGCGGCTAAGAAATCTTTAACCAAATAAGCCCCAAAGTTACCCCACCAACCACCAGGGCCGTTTTATTATCAATGTGCTGCTGATAGGGGGGTACCCCCACATGTATATGGGGGTGTGTGGGGGGCACATGAACTTTAGACTCCGGGGGTGGCGCCACTATACCTGTTTCACGTGGTGGGATGTGTGGGATATAGGGGGTGTTAATATCGAGGTTGATACCCAACTTTTGATCCGCCGTGGCTATGACTATTTTGTTGTTATAACCCACCACTTTTTTTACTCTCAGTTGCATATCACTCGGAGCCATGTACAACCCCACGCCGAACACGTAATTGACTTTCGATCTGGCGTATTCTAACACGTTTTGGTAACGGTCGATGGCCCTCGGGAGATCAACTGGAGAATTGATAGCATCCTCAACGTTGGAAACGAATTGTGTCTGAGCGTCGTAAGCAGTTCCCTTACCGAGGATGTTGGAACGCGTCATCGACTGCGCACCCAACAGCGCCCACACGTACGTTC
Organism: Haliotis asinina; assembly: GCF_037392515.1. Classification (NCBI taxonomy): domain Eukaryota; kingdom Metazoa; phylum Mollusca; class Gastropoda; order Lepetellida; family Haliotidae; genus Haliotis; species Haliotis asinina. The sequence continues at coordinate 8,735,582 of NC_090282.1, forward strand.
GAATCGAGTCGTTCAAGCGTATTGTACCAGCACGAGTGAATCCTTTCGATGTTTTTGAGATCATTTTAGTCCAGGCTGTGGCTGCATCAGGATTGGTTTGCTTTATACAGCTGACATGGATCTTTTCATTCGTTGTGGGGCCTGTAAATGTATGACGGTTTGGGTTGTATGAACCATCTTTAGAACCGGCATAATATGTTCCGGACCTGTAGAAGTACACGAGAACTATACCGAGACCATGGTTCACAACAGGAAGGCGAAAGTCTTTATTCGTTGGAATCTCAAACTCCCCACAAACACGTTCATAAGCACGTCTATCATAGGGGTTATTCGTCATACTCCACGCTTTATCTTGGGGAAGAGGAGCACTTATTTCCTTCAATATTCGTCTCGTTTGATAATAAATATGAAACAAAATAACCGCCTTACTCAGTTCGTCTATACCGTAGTCTGGTGTCACACCCGACCCTGTCGTCGCACACCACACAGCAAAGTTGAGTTGGTTCTGCCAAAACTGCATTGGGTTTTGATTCCAGTTTACCACCGCCTGCGCGTTATTAACGGACACGATATAGTTTTCAAAGATATTAATAAAGGTTGTTTTAAACCCCGTACCATCTGCATTCACCACGATTTTCAAGTGTGCTAAATCCATATTATAATATATAATTCATATATTATAATATGTACATAACACTTCCAGGAATAACGAGCGGTGAGGCCGTTCAGCTGACGCACGCGATCGATAACACGTCAGGTCAACTCGAAGTCGCACTCTGCGATATCACCTACCTACCGCAATGGACTAACATCAATATCAGCAACAATAAGCTGTTCGTCAGTGGGGCTCGCAGTCAGATAACTGACGGCTACTACAGCGTGTGCTCTCTAAACGACGAGGTCTTCAAACCCCTGGGAGCCGAACTCAAGATGAACGACTCAAACGGTACAGTGGTGTTAATCAACAACGGAAGAAACCCCTTGAGGCTCGGCCGACCATTAGCGAGGATACTCGGTATGTCTCCTGACGAGATAAAACCAACAACAACCGTCACAGGCACGAAGTTACCCGACCTAGTACCGTACCGAGAGCTGTACATTCATCTCGATCAGGTGAGCACAACGTACAACATTCAAGGAGGTCACCCTTCCACTATACTGAGAGCAGTGCCGGTGAAAACTGAGAAATACAACGACGGTAGAACCGAGTCATTTTCACCACGGCAGTATAAGAGATTAACCCAGGGCAACATACCTGAGCTGACAATATCGGTGTTAGATATAAATCATAATCCTGTAAATATAGGATACCTCAGCTTAACGATGTAAAATGACCAGCGCACAAGGGCCCGGAGTGAAAAAATGCGTCAATATCGGGATCTCCGACCTTGGAGACACGCGCGGTTTCGACGCTCCCGGAGTAGATGGTAAATCGTACGCCTTGCAACTGAAAAACAACATTTACAAACGCGTTGAAATCCCCTCCGGTGGAACCCTAAGTGATATAGTAGATACCACAAGAGCAACAGTCAACACTAAGTACGCCCTTGTCAACACCGGTGATAATAATTGGATAATATACCCATCGTTCGGGGGTAAACTGTTCGACTTAGACGATGTTGAGAGCACTACCGTCGTCCAAAACAAACCATATATGCTCGTCTTCACCGAAGATGACAAGTGGGTGTTGTTACCTGATAACGACTGGTTTCTCAATATTAGACTCGTCTCTCCCTACGTGTTTACTGATAACAAAGACAACCACCTAAACAAAGTCGTGAACAATGGAACCCTGCTCGTGGCTTATGTCCCAACTCAGCGACGTAGCGTAGTCGTCAGCCCAGTCAACACTATGGCAGCCCACATGCTATCGAGTAAACCAGCCATACAAAACGTGACATTGCAGTTGGTGTCTGAATTCGAAGGCGTGGTCAAGATACTAGAGAGTCTACCGGCAAACTCAACACTGATCATCAAAGTCTACCTAGGGGAACCATCGGTGAATGATGTCGAGATCGTGAAGGGGATCAAACTCGGGTGGGTGAAACGACACCAGTATCAAGTTTGCAACGTTTACGTGCGGGTGGGTGTTGGAGCCGACACCAGTATGGAGGGGGTCAACGTGATCGTGGAAAACAAGATATCACTAACCAAGATCTTCCTGCCTGACAACATACACTTCATGGGTATGAAGTTAACCCCTGAATTATTATCAAAAAACCAGTTGGAAATTATATCGTAATAGTATAATAATGACCAGTCATCGTCCCAACACTACGCTTAACGACCTAGGAGATACGGATGGATTCGATCAGCCTGGTGAGGAAGATGAATTATACATCCTGCAATTCAAAGACAACGTGTATAGACGGATGTCGTTATCAGATTTTAAAGAGCCCAAATGGCTGATCAACTTAACACTCACCTCACCTTATATCACATTAACTGAATTGGGGCGTATCTCTAAGATTAGGAATAACGGTATCTGGCCCGGGGATTTCATTCCGGAGAGGGGATTAAGAAGAACTAACAAAAATGGGTTAACGTCTTTCTTCGAAAATAAATTAACATTTAGTAATCCTGAAATAATATTCCCCCCTTTCACACTCATCATAGAAGTCTTCTTTGAGTATTCAGACAATGGAGACCCCCCAATAGTACACCAAATTTTACCCGGGGTGTTAATACACTGGTTTAGCATACACAAAGGCAAATATTGTCGTATTGTTATACAAAGGGATACCACGGGTCCTATAAACCACTTAATAAGCCTCCTTGGGGTTTTTATTACAACAGAAAATTCTATTAGCCTCTCACCTATTGCCCTGACTAGTAGTCTAGAACTTGTAGACTTTAAATTCATTGATAGATTTTTAACTGAAACCCAATTAAAATATCTTTCAAAATATATATTATAGGATGGGTCTGTACCCAGTCGTAGAGGAAGTAGCGAAGACACTGGAAACCGTAGATGGGTTCCGCTTGAGGCAGTTATGTGATGTGAAACGTCAACTAGAACAAGACCGTGACACGCGGAAAGCTCTATGTAAAAAGTACAATAGAGCTTTCAATATCGTGGACGGGGCTGACACTACCCTTATGGCAACCAGCATGGGACTAGGGGCGGCAGGCGTTGGGTTGTTGGCTACCATCGTGGCTGCACCTATAGTGCTAGGTATTGAAATAACGGCAGGGGTGGCAGGGTTGGCAGTGGATTGGCGCTTAAGTTAGTATCACGCAGACTTAATCGTAAGGCATTGAAACACGACGAGATCAGAGTTCTGGCCGAAGCAAAGCTGAACACAGTGAGTGAGCGTATTTCCACGGCACTCTCTGATAGTAAGATCTCAGAAGAGGAGTTTCGTTCAATCCTCTCTGAACTCAAAAAATATAACGGAATGAAACAAGATATTCGATCCAAGTCTCGTAAGTCTGCTATCAGCGAGGACGAGAAAAAAAAGTACATAGAACAGGGGATACAAAAAGCCCAGAAAGCCTTTATTATGAACACCAAAGAGATCGTAGGCGGTTCACGTTAAACTGTTTCATCGATATAAACATGACATAGGCACAGACGTTAAGTAGTAGGGGAACACGAGGGCGATAGCCGTAAGCGGGCCACCGATCCTATATGGTCAGTCAAAACTTACAACATAGATAAAATGGATATGAAAGCCGACGAACCTAACTTGTACTACTTGAGGGATGGGCCGGGTAGGGGGTTTGTAAGAGAAGAATTATTGATCGTACCGTACGGCACAGTGTTACCTCCAACCAATACACGGTAAACTGTTTCATAGACACCCAACCTTTTTGTAGTAGGGGTAATAGTAGCAAGATCTAAGGTCCCAACCAAAGCCTTATTTACTAAATAAGGCTTTGTAGAGACATTTCTTGAAAGTGGTCCAGAACCAACATTGTATATACTACTGATGTGACTGATGTGGTGGAAGTTATGTGCCCTTGCCGAGGGAAACGTCTGGTGGTGTGTTTCAACAACTGTTGTGTAAGGGGTGGGATAGTCTTGCGCAATGACACATTGGCTTACCTGATGTATTTATTGGAAGGTGTGGACACTGGGATGTACATGAAGATAAATCTAGGACTTTAGATGCATGTATTTTACTTCTGACTGTACGCATGACAAATGTATACTTCTTGATGTGAACTCACTTTCTTGTGAGATGAATTAATTGTTCCAAAGCCAGGAATTTGTTCCTATGACGTAAAATGCATGCCTTTTACTTTTGACTTTGCACGTGACTAATATATACTTCTTGAAATTGAACTCAATTTCTTGTCAGATGGTAAAAGAATTTGTTCCAATGCCGGGAATCGAACCCGGGCCGCCTGGGTGAAAGCCAGGAATCCTAACCACTAGACCACATTGGAAGCTGATGTTTTACAGGCAATGGTAAAGGACTGAATGCTGGCTGTATTCCTGCCGTCTTTGTGCACAGAGTTCTTGTGCATGAGAATGACGACCTGACATTAATGAATACATGTATATCAAGTGTGTTAGAGACTTGATTAAACTGATATATCGTATTGTAGCATGTATTTGCGTCAACTACAAACATCTGTAAAATCCACAAGAGCGAAATACCAAGTACTGATGTTTACAAAAAGCAAGTGCGTCCCTGGGTGGGCTTGAACCACCAACCTTTCGGTTAACAGCCGAACGCGCTAACCGATTGCGCCACAGAGACGGAACTGACGAGATGGGGCTCACTTTAAGATGTGACTGATGTGGTGGAAGTTATGTGCCCTTGCCGAGGGAAACGTCTGGTGGTGTGTTTCAACAACTGTTGTGTAAGGGGTGGGATAGTCTTGCGCAATGACACATTGGCTCACCTGATGTATTTATTGGAAGATGTGGACACTGGGATGTACATGAAGATAAATCTAGGACTTTAGATGCATGTATTTTACTTCTGACTGTACGCATGACAAATGTATACTTCTTGATGTGAACTCACTTTCTTGTGAGATGAATTAATTGTTCCAAAGCCAGGAATTTGTTCCTATGACGTAAAATGCATGCCTTTTACTTTTGACTTTGCACGTGACTAATATATACTTCTTGAAATTGAACTCAATTTCTTTTCAGATGGTAAAAGAATTTGTTCCAATGCCGGGAATCGAACCCGGGCCGCCTGGGTGAAAGCCAGGAATCCTAACCACTAGACCACATTGGAGGGCTGATGTTTTACAGGCAATGTTGAAGGACTGAATGCTGGCTGTATTCCTGCCGTCTTTGTGCACAGAGTTCTTGTGCATGAGAATGACGACCTGACATTAATGAATACATGTATATCAAGTGTGTTAGAGACTTGATTAAACTGATATATCGTATTGTAGCATGTATTTGCGTCAACTACAAACATCTGTAAAATCCACAAGAGCGAAATACCAAGTACTGATGTTTACAAAAAGCAAGTGCGTCCCTGGGTGGGCTTGAACCACCAACCTTTCGGTTAACAGCCGAACGCGCTAACCGATTGCGCCACAGAGACGGAACTGACGAGATGGGGCTCACTTTAAGATGTGACTGATGTGGTGGAAGTTATGTGCCCTTGCCGAGGGAAACGTCTGGTGGTGTGTTTCAACAACTGTTGTGTAAGGGGTGGGATAGTCTTGCGCAATGACACATTGGCTCACCTGATGTATTTATTGGAAGATGTGGACACTGGGATGTACATGAAGATAAATCTAGGACTTTAGATGCATGTATTTTACTTCTGACTGTGCGCATGACAAATGTATACTTCTTGATGTGAACTCACTTTCTTGTGAGATGAATTAATTGTTCCAAAGCCAGGAATTTGTTCCTATGACGTAAAATGCATGCCTTTTACTTTTGACTTTGCACGTGACTAATAAATACTTCTTGAAATTGAACTCAATTTCTTGTCAGATGGTAAAAGAATTTGTTCCAATGCCGGGAATCGAACCCGGGCCGCCTGGGTGAAAGCCAGGAATCCTAACCACTTTTTTTTTTTTTTCATTAAAATATTTATTCACAAAATTGTAGAATTACAGTCGCAGACAGTGCTTACACTACCACCTCATGTGCAATTTTAAAATCTAACTGTATGGAGTCTGTTGATTTATCTTTTTCCCATACATTCATCCAAATATCTTTCCAGTTAATATCCAGTGCAAGCTGATTCCACCAAGCGATAGCTACTGGTTCCTTGAAATGTTTTTTCCTGAGAACTTCATAACAAAATTTTGTTGTGAATAAATCAACAGACAGATCCTGGTTTTGAACAGTGCATGTTATGTCTCTTGATGGGGAGTTAGTGGCAACCTCTGACAAAATGATCTTTTTCCACTCTGACGGAAGCGCTAATAAAATAATGGCATAACATTGTTGTATGGTACTTACATCCATCTCAGGTAAGGTGTCATGGATTATATTAACAATAATGTGTCCAGACATGAATTTTGGAATAACTTCAAAACAAATATGCTTGATGCAAATGATTCCACTTGAAATAAATGACTGAAACATAAGAGTTTTTCCATTGAATGTAATCAATGGATTCTTAAATATTGGCTGATTCATGATATCATCTACCTTTTTAAGTAATGGTCTTTTTCCTTCATTCAATTCATTCCATGCAGCTAGTAATTCTGCATAAAATGGACTTATATTCTGTAAATAGGCTTTATCATATTCAAGGCTTAAAGCATCAATTCCTAAGTTCATTTTCAGAAGATGTGACATAAAATATACAAATGTTTGTTTCCAAATACAACTGAGCTGACAATTGACATAGGCTGTCAGTAATTTCAGCCTTAAAGCATATTTTTTTAAACGTAAATCTGGTATATTAAGACCTCCATCTAAACAAACACCAATGCATGTACCGTGTGCTATTTTGGCAGGTTTGTTATGCCATAAAAAGTCTCTAAACATTTGTGTAAATTTATTCTCCACCCAATATGGAACAGGTAGTACAGTGAGCATATACCACAAACGAGAGCTCATAAGGATATTAATAACAATGGCTCTGCCTTGTAAGGTTAACTGTCTACGCAGCCATGAATTTAACAGTGCTTGTATTTTGTCCATTTTCTTCCTCCAGTTTAAAGTTTCACACATCGCTTTGTCGATGCTGAAATAAATGCCCAATACTTCTATACAATCTCTTTTCACTTTAACCGGAATGTTGATTGAAAAATCTCTAAACCTTGTTTTACCCAATAACAAAATTTCCGATTTTTCAACATTGATTTTTGCACCCGTTGCCTCACAATAGAAGTTAACTGTACTAAATGTTTCAAGGACAGAGTTAACATCTGAGACAGTAACTGTTGTGTCATCAGCATGTTGGTATATCAAAGAATTAATATCATTACTGATGTTAATTCCATGAATATCAGGATTGTTTTTTATTATTAAATTCAGTGGCTCTGACACCAACACATATAGCATAGAGCTCATTGGATCCCCCTGCCTAACTCCACGAGTTAAAGTGAAGTATGGTGTCAAATGACCATTGCATTTCACAGAACGCTTTATATCAGTATATAGGATCTTAATCCATGAAATCTCCAAAGTTAAATTTCCTAAGAATTTGAAATAAATATTGGTGCGATACCCTATCAAAGGCTTTTTCTTGATCTATTTTAATGAGATAGGAGTCATCATTATGATTACTGACAACATCAATGACATCTCTAACAGAATGTAGGTTACTGGCTATGTCTCTTCCTGGTATGCAACAAGATTGTTCAGGGGAGACAACTGAAGCCATCACATTTCTCAATCTCAACGACAACACTCTAGAAATGAGCTTAGAGTCTACATTAATTAATGAGATAGGTCTGTAACACTTAATGTCCCTTTTGTCACCTTTCTTTTTATAAAATAAACTAATAATACTCTTTTTCATGGAGCGAGAAAGATTATGCTCTTTGTATATACCATCTACAACTTCTAAAAAGAAGGGACATAAAATATTCCAAAACTTTAAATAAAACTCAACAGTTAGGCCGTCCGGACCCGGTGATTTATTCTTTTTCATTCCTTTGAGTGCTTTTGTAAGCTCACTCTGAGAAATAGGTACGTCACATGATTGTTTTTCTTCTTCAGAAAGTTTTTTCCCAATATTATCAATGAGACTTTGTTGTTTTACGAAATCACATTGCTCAGCAGTAAATAAGGATGAGTAAAATTGCTGAGCAGTATCTAAAATATCCTCTGTATTCCTGGCTATAGTACCATCTTCCTTGTACAGTGATTTTATTGAATTAGCCTGTTGTTTACTTTTTTCAAGGTTCAAAAAGTAAGTGGTGTTTCTATCTGACTCCAGCGTGCACTGAGCTTTTGACCTGAGAATAGCACCCTTGCATTTATTATTCTCATACACCTCTAGTTCACTTTCCAATAATTGTAAATCGGTAGATTTATAGCCAGGAATGGAGGATATTTTATGATATTCAATTCTAAGCTTATTTTGAATTTTATAATAATCAGCTTTTGCTTCCCTGTTTTTCTTAGATGCATAAAATCTGGAAAATGTTTTAAATTTGTATTTTAAGTTATCCCACCATATCAATGGATCTGTTTTAAGTAAAGGGCATTGTTTTGACTCCTCTATTAATGCAATAATTCGTAAGTAGAATGTGAAATCTTCCAGAAGCTGATTATTAAAAATCCATACCCCAGGACCTCTTTCTACTGAAGAAAAGTCCAATCTGAGGGCTACTATACTGTGATCGCTCACAGAGGAATATCTAATGTAACTATTTACAGCACTTGTAATGAGATCTCTTGAAACAATTATCAGATCAATTCTAGATTGTTTCATACTTCCTAACACAGACTGTATTCTGGTAAATTCTTTTTTGTCATAGTTTTTATATCTCCATATATCAACTAGGCTGTTGTCAGAGAGAAAATCGTTTAAAACATTGCTACTTTGAATATTAAACGATATATTGTTGATGCCTTTATCAAGTAAAGGATTTAATATCTCATTAAAATCCCCAGCACAAATTATGTGTTCTTTCTCAATCCATGTTGTCAAATTCTTGAAAAAATCTATTCTCTCTTTACTCTCATTTGGGGCATACACGTTTAATAAAGCAACTGATCTATCTTCAATAGCTAGGGAAGCCTTTATTAATCTTCCTTCTTCATCTTTTCTAAGCAGCTTAACATTTTGCTCAAAACCATCTGAGACTAATATAGCTACACCTCTTCTATTATTTTCTGCATTAGAATATAAAATAGTTCCTGGCCACAAATGTTTATATTTTTCTATATATTCATCCGACCAAAAAGTTTCCTGCAAAAAAGCAATATTGACTTGAGAATTCCTAATTAGTGCAAATACATTTTGCATTTTGGCTATATCCCGGAGTCCATTTACATTCCATGACCATACTGTGACCATTGCAGAAAAGAGAAATAGATGCTTACTAGACAACATTATGGAGTTTCCATAACATTTTCCAACACACCTGATAATTCTCTTCTGTCATTGACCTTTTCTGCTTTCTTTTTCTTTTGTTGGTCTTTTTTACTTTCTCTCACTTTATTTTTCAAGTCATTGTTTTGTAATACCGTCTCTGATAATTTAGGCTGCAGTTTGTGCCTTCTTGCACGTTTACGCGACGCAATTGTCCACTTTGCATATGATACACCGGTTGGTTTTTGAATGTCCTCTTCTCTTGTGTCCAGGCTTTCCTGAAGCAAAGCGTTCTTGTCTGTGGTGTCCTTGTCCTCCTTCTCGCAATCAGAAATATCCTCAGCAAATGGAATTACTTGCGTATTATCTTCCTTCGCCGTTTTTTCAGTTCCTTGTAATTTTGTCTCTTCTTTTTGATTTCTCTTAGTTTCTTCTGTTCCATCTGCATGATTCTCCTTTGACGCGGAAATATGTTCCAGAGGAACCTCATCCCAGGATTTTGTTGGGGTTAACTCCCTCTCCAAATCCGAATCAGAATCGCTAAACCTTTCCTCATCCTCTATATCGGAGAAACAGTTGCAGATTTCAATTGAACGAAAACAGATATGACAACTACATTGCTGATTTTCTTCTGTTTTGCAATTTCTGGCAATGTGTCCACTTCCACTGCATTTATAACATTTGGTGTTAGGACAATCCTTCACCACGTGACCTCCAGAATTGCACTTGAAGCATAACCGTTCTTGGTTATTGTGTATAACTCTAAAATACCTGTATCCATCCAGGGTGTTAAACCCCATTGAATACGGTAATGAGTTACATTCAGGGGGAAATACCACCCTCACATATCTTGTACCATCAAAAATGTGTGTGCCTTTAAGAGTTCTGTGCTTGATGTCACTTTTCATAGTTATTCCTCTCTTACTGAGAACTTTTTCTATTTCTTCATCATCGATGTACGGCGGGAGATGAAGAAATGACACCACTACACTGTCACTCTGAAGCAGTCTGAATGAGATCTTCTGATCTTCTATAACTAGGTCATTTGTTTCAGCAAGAATCCTTGCCTCGGTGCTGTCAGGGACTGTTACATCAAAGCAATCTGTGCCTTTCAACACACATGCCCACACATCAGATACATATTCCAACAAAACATTGCAAAGCGTGCTAGCGGATACTACTCTGTTGTCTCCTACATGAACTTCAATTGTGCAATCCTTCTGATACTTTCTTTTTGAATAGGAGTCCGCCATATTGTCTCCAGTCAGCAAGATGTCAACAATACAGCGACCGTATATAGCACGCACCTAAGTGCTTGCTAACGAGGTAGGTTCACATACAATTACATTGTAAATGTTATCCTACCTTGGGCACCAAATTCAAGTTCAGACGTCCCTTTAAATGACGATCTGTGAGAAAACTTGTCACTCTCTAGTAAATCCGTCCATACACCTCCAATTCAAGGGAGGCAATCCTGGGTGAAAGCCAGGAATCCTAACCACTAGACCACATTGGAAGCTGATATTTTACAGGCAATGTTGAAGGACTGAATGCTGGCTGTATTCCTGCCGTCTTTGTGCACAGAGTTCTTGTGCATGAGAATGACGACCTGACATTAATGAATACATGTATATCAAGTGTGTTAGAGACTTGTTTAAACTGATATATCGTATTGTAGCATGTATTTGCGTCAACTACAAACATCTGTAAAATCCAAAAGAGCGAAATATCAAGTACTGATGTTTACAAAAAGCAAGTGCGTCCCTGGGTGGGCTTGAACCACCAACCTTTCGGTTAACAGCCGAACGCGCTAACCGATTGCGCCACAGAGACGGAACTGACGTGATGGGGCTCACTTTAAGATGTGACTGATGTGGTGGAAGTTATGTGCCCTTGCCGAGGGAAACGTCTGGTGGTGTGTTTCAACAACTGTTGTGTAAGGGGTGGGGTAGTCTTGCGCAATGACACATTGGCTTACCTGATGTATTTATTGGAAGATGTGGACACTGTGATGTACATGAAGATAAATCTAGGACTTTAGATGCATGTTTTTTACTTCTGACTGTACGCATGACATATGTATACTTCTTGATGTGAACTCACTTTCTTGTGAGATGAATTAATTGTTCCAAAGCCAGGAGTTTGTTCCTATGACGTAAAATGCATGCCTTTTACTTTTGACTTTGCACATGACTAATATATACTTCTTGAAATTGAACTCAATTTCTTGTCAGATGGTAAAAGAATTTGTTCCAATGCCGGGAATCGAACCCGGACCGCCTGGGTGAAACCCAGGAATCCTAACCACTAGACCACATTGGAAGCTGATATTTTAAAGGCAATGTTAAAGGACTGAATGCTGGCTGTATTCCTGCCGTCTTTGTGCACAGAGTTCTTGTGCATGAGAATGACGACCTGACATTAATGAATACATGTATATCAAGTGTGTTAGAGACTTGATTAAACTGATATATCGTATTGTAGCATGTATTTGCGTCAACTACAAACATCTGTAAAATCCAAAAGAGCGAAATATCAAGTACTGATGTTTACAAAAAGCAAGTGCGTCCCTGGGTGGGCTTGAACCACCAACCTTTCGGTTAACAGCCGAACGCGCTAACCGATTGCGCCACAGAGACGGAACTGACGTGATGGGGCTCACTTTAAGATGTGACTGATGTGGTGGAAGTTATGTGCCCTTGCCGAGGGAAACGTCTGGTGGTGTGTTTCAACAACTGTTGTGTAAGGGGTGGGATAGTCTTGCGCAATGACACATTGGCTTACCTGATGTATTTATTGGAAGATGTGGACACTGGGATGTACATGAAGATAAATCTGGGACTTTAGATGCATGTATTTTACTTCTGACTGTACGCATGACAAATGTATACTTCTTGATGTGAACTCACTTTCTTGTGAGATGAATTAATTGTTCCAAAGCCAGGAATTTGTTCCTATGACGTAAAATGCATGCCTTTTACTTTTGACTTTGCACATGACTAATATATACTTCTTGAAATTGAACTCAATTTCTTGTCAGATGGTAAAAGAATTTGTTCCAATGCCGGGAATCGAACCCGGGCCGCCTGGGTGAAAGCCAGGAATCCTAACCACTAGACCACATTGGAAGCTGATATTTTAAAGGCAATGTTAAAGGACTGAATGCTGGCTGTATTCCTGCCGTCTTTGTGCACAGAGTTCTTGTGCATGAGAATGACGACCTGACATTAATGAATACATGTATATCAAGTGTGTTAGAGACTTGTTTAAACTGATATATCGTATTGTAGCATGTATTTGCGTCAACTACAAACATCTGTAAAATCCAAAAGAGCGAAATATCAAGTACTGATGTTTACAAAAAGCAAGTGCGTCCCTGGGTGGGCTTGAACCACCAACCTTTCGGTTAACAGCCGAACGCTCTAACCGATTGCGCCACAGAGACGGAACTGACGAGATGGGGCTCACTTTAAGATGTGACTGATGTGGTGGAAGTTATGTGCCCTTGCCGAGGGAAACGTCTGGTGGTGTGTTTCAACAACTGTTGTGTAAGGGGTGGGATAGTCTTGCGCAATGACACATTGGCTTACCTGATGTATTTATTGGAAGATGTGGACACTGGGATGTACATGAAGATAAATCTAGGACTTTAGATGCATGTATTTTACTTCTGACTGTACGCATGACAAATGTATACTTCTTGATGTGAACTCACTTTCTTGTGAGATGAATTAATTGTTCCAAAGCCAGGAATTTGTTCCTATGACGTAAAATGCATGCCTTTTACTTTTGACTTTGCACGTGACTAATATATACTTCTTGACATTGAACTCAATTTCTTGTCAGATGGTAAAAGAATTTGTTCCAATGCCGGGAATCGAACCCGGACCGCCTGGGTGAAAGCCAGGAATCCTAACCACTAGACCACATTGGAAGCTGATATTTTAAAGGCAATGTTAAAGGACTGAATGCTGGCTGTATTCCTGCCGTCTTTGTGCACAGAGTTCTTGTGCATGAGAATGACGACCTGACATTAATGAATACATGTATATCAAGTGTGTTAGAGACTTGATTAAACTGATATATCGTATTGTAGCATGTATTTGCGTCAACTACAAACATCTGTAAAATCCAAAAGAGCGAAATATCAAGTACTGATGTTTACAAAAAGCAAGTGCGTCCCTGGGTGGGCTTGAACCACCAACCTTTCGGTTAACAGCCGAACGCGCTAACCGATTGCGCCACAGAGACGGAACTGACGTGATGGGGCTCACTTTAAGATGTGACTGATGTGGTGGAAGTTATGTGCCCTTGCCGAGGGAAACGTCTGGTGGTGTGTTTCAACAACTGTTGTGTAAGGGGTGGGATAGTCTTGCGCAATGACACATTGGCTTACCTGATGTATTTATTGGAAGATGTGGACACTGTGATGTACATGAAGATAAATCTAGGACTTTAGATGCATGTTTTTTACTTCTGACTGTACGCATGACATATGTATACTTCTTGATGTGAACTCACTTTCTTGTGAGATGAATTAATTGTTCCAAAGCCAGGAATTTGTTCCTATGACGTAAAATGCATGCCTTTTACTTTTGACTTTGCACATGACTAATATATACTTCTTGAAATTGAACTCAATTTCTTGTCAGATGGTAAAAGAATTTGTTCCAATGCCGGGAATCGAACCCGGGCCGCCTGGGTGAAAGCCAGGAATCCTAACCACTAGACCACATTGGAAGCTGATATTTTAAAGGCAATGTTAAAGGACTGAATGCTGGCTGTATTCCTGCCGTCTTTGTGCACAGAGTTCTTGTGCATGAGAATGACGACCTGACATTAATGAATACATGTATATCAAGTGTGTTAGAGACTTGTTTAAACTGATATATCGTATTGTAGCATGTATTTGCGTCAACTACAAACATCTGTAAAATCCAAAAGAGCGAAATATCAAGTACTGATGTTTACAAAAAGCAAGTGCGTCCATGGGTGGGCTTGAACCACCAACCTTTCGGTTAACAGCCGAACGCGCTAACCGATTGCGCCACAGAGACGGAACTGACGAGATGGGGCTCACTTTAAGATGTGACTGATGTGGTGGAAGTTATGTGCCCTTGCCGAGGGAAACGTCTGGTGGTGTGTTTCAACAACTGTTGTGTAAGGGGTGGGATAGTCTTGCGCAATGACACATTGGCTTACCTGATGTATTTATTGGAAGATGTGGACACTGGGATGTACATGAAGATAAATCTAGGACTTTAGATGCATGTATTTTACTTCTGACTGTACGCATGACAAATGTATACTTCTTGATGTGAACTCACTTTCTTGTGAGATGAATTAATTGTTCCAAAGCCAGGAATTTGTTCCTATGACGTAAACTGCATGCCTTTTACTTTTGACTTTGCACGTGACTAATATATACTTCTTGAAATTGAACTCAATTTCTTGTCAGATGGTAAAAGAATTTGTTCCAATGCCGGGAATCGAACCCGGGCCGCCTGGGTGAAAGCCAGGAATCCTAACCACTAGACCACATTGGAAGCTGATATTTTAAAGGCAATGTTGAAGGACTGAATGCTGGCTGTATTCCTGCCGTCTTTGTGCACAGAGTTCTTGTACATGAGAATGACGACCTGACATTAATGAATACATGTATATCAAGTGTGTTAGAGACTTGATTAAACTGATATATCGTATTGTAGCATGTATTTGCGTCAACTACAAACATCTGTAAAATCCAAAAGAGCGAAATATCAAGTACTGATGTTTACAAAAAGCAAGTGCGTCCCTGGGTGGGCTTGAACCACCAACCTTTCGGTTAACAGCCGAACGCGCTAACCGATTGCGCCACAGAGACGGAACTGACGTGATGGGGCTCACTTTAAGATGTGACTGATGTGGTGGAAGTTATGTGCCCTTGCCGAGGGAAACGTCTGGTGGTGTGTTTCAACAACTGTTGTGTAAGGGGTGGGATAGTCTTGCGCAATGACACATTGGCTTACCTGATGTATTTATTGGAAGATGTGGACACTGGGATGTACATGAAGATAAATCTGGGACTTTAGATGCATGTATTTTACTTCTGACTGTACGCATGACAAATGTATACTTCTTGATGTGAACTCACTTTCTTGTGAGATGAATTAATTGTTCCAAAGCCAGGAATTTGTTCCTATGACGTAAAATGCATGCCTTTTACTTTTGACTTTGCACATGACTAATATATACTTCTTGAAATTGAACTCAATTTCTTGTCAGATGGTAAAAGAATTTGTTCCAATGCCGGGAATCGAACCCGGGCCGCCTGGGTGAAAGCCAGGAATCCTAACCACTAGACCACATTGGAAGCTGATATTTTAAAGGCAATGTTAAAGAACTGAATGCTGGCTGTATTCCTGCCGTCTTTGTGCACAGAGTTCTTGTGCATGAGAATGACGACCTGACATTAATGAATACATGTATATCAAGTGTGTTAGAGACTTGTTTAAACTGATATATCGTATTGTAGCATGTATTTGCGTCAACTACAAACATCTGTAAAATCCAAAAGAGCGAAATATCAAGTACTGATGTTTACAAGAAGCAAGTGCGTCCCTGGGTGGGCTTGAACCACCAACCTTTCGGTTAACAGCCGAACGCTCTAACCGATTGCGCCACAGAGACGGAACTGACGAGATGGGGCTCACTTTAAGATGTGACTGATGTGGTGGAAGTTATGTGCCCTTGCCGAGGGAAACGTCTGGTGGTGTGTTTCAACAACTGTTGTGTAAGGGGTGGGATAGTCTTGCGCAATGACACATTGGCTTACCTGATGTATTTATTGGAAGATGTGGACACTGGGATGTACATGAAGATAAATCTAGGACTTTAGATGCATGTATTTTACTTCTGACTGTACGCATGACAAATGTATACTTCTTGATGTGAACTCACTTTCTTGTGAGATGAATTAATTGTTCCAAAGCCAGGAATTTGTTCCTATGACGTAAACTGCATGCCTTTTACTTTTGACTTTGCACGTGACTAATATATACTTCTTGAAATTGAACTCAATTTCTTGTCAGATGGTAAAAGAATTTGTTCCAATGCCGGGAATCGAACCCGGGCCGCCTGGGTGAAAGCCAGGAATCCTAACCACTAGACCACATTGGAAGCTGATATTTTAAAGGCAATGTTGAAGGACTGAATGCTGGCTGTATTCCTGCCGTCTTTGTGCACAGAGTTCTTGTGCATGAGAATGACGACCTGACATTAATGAATACATGTATATCAAGTGTGTTAGAGACTTGATTAAACTGATATATCGTATTGTAGCATGTATTTGCGTCAACTACAAACATCTGTAAAATCCAAAAGAGCGAAATATCAAGTACTGATGTTTACAAAAAGCAAGTGCGTCCCTGGGTGGGCTTGAACCACCAACCTTTCGGTTAACAGCCGAACGCGCTAACCGATTGCGCCACAGAGACGGAACTGACGTGATGGGGCTCACTTTAAGATGTGACTGATGTGGTGGAAGTTATGTGCCCTTGCCGAGGGAAACGTCTGGTGGTGTGTTTCAACAACTGTTGTGTAAGGGGTGGGATAGTCTTGCGCAATGACACATTGGCTTACCTGATGTATTTACTGGAAGATGTGGACACTGGGATGTACATGAAGATAAATCTAGGACTTTAGATGCATGTTTTTTACTTCTGACTGTACGCATGACAAATGTATACTTCTTGATGTGAACTCACTTTCTTGTGAGATGAATTAATTGTTCCAAAGCCAGGAATTTGTTCCTATGACGTAAAATGCATGCCTTTTACTTTTGACTTTGCACATGACTAATATATACTTCTTGAAATTGAACTCAATTTCTTGTCAGATGGTAAAAGAATTTGTTCCAATGCCGGGAATCGAACCCGGGCCGCCTGGGTGAAAGCCAGGAATCCTAACCACTAGACCACATTGGAAGCTGATATTTTAAAGGCAATGTTGAAGGACTGAATGCTGGCTGTATTCCTGCCGTCTTTGTGCACAGAGTTCTTGTGCATGAGAATGACGACCTGACATTAATGAATACATGTATATCAAGTGTGTTAGAGACTTGTTTAAACTGATATATCGTATTGTAGCATGTATTTGCGTCAACTACAAACATCTGTAAAATCCAAAAGAGCGAAATATCAAGTACTGATGTTTACATAAAGCAAGTGCGTCCATGGGTGGGCTTGAACCACCAACCTTTCGGTTAACAGCCGAACGCGCTAACCGATTGCGCCACAGAGACGGAACTGACGAGATGGGGCTCACTTTAAGATGTGACTGATGTGGTGGAAGTTATGTGCCCTTGCCGAGGGAAACGTCTGGTGGTGTGTTTCAACAACTGTTGTGTAAGGGGTGGGATAGTCTTGCGCAATGACACATTGGCTTACCTGATGTATTTATTGGAAGATGTGGACACTGGGATGTACATGAAGATAAATCTGGGACTTTAGATGCATGTATTTTACTTCTGACTGTACGCATGACAAATGTATACTTCTTGATGTGAACTCACTTTCTTGTGAGATGAATTAATTGTTCCAAAGCCAGGAATTTGTTCCTATGACGTAAAATGCATGCCTTTTACTTTTGACTTTGCACATGACTAATATATACTTCTTGAAATTGAACTCAATTTCTTGTCAGATGGTAAAAGAATTTGTTCCAATGCCGGGAATCGAACCCGGGCCGCCTGGGTGAAAGCCAGGAATCCTAACCACTAGACCACATTGGAAGCTGATATTTTAAAGGCAATGTTAAAGAACTGAATGCTGGCTGTATTCCTGCCGTCTTTGTGCACAGAGTTCTTGTGCATGAGAATGACGACCTGACATTAATGAATACATGTATATCAAGTGTGTTAGAGACTTGTTTAAACTGATATATCGTATTGTAGCATGTATTTGCGTCAACTACAAACATCTGTAAAATCCAAAAGAGCGAAATATCAAGTACTGATGTTTACAAAAAGCAAGTGCGTCCCTGGGTGGGCTTGAACCACCAACCTTTCGGTTAACAGCCGAACGCTCTAACCTATTGCGCCACAGAGACGGAACTGACGAGATGGGGCTCACTTTAAGATGTGACTGATGTGGTGGAAGTTATGTGCCCTTGCCGAGGGAAACGTCTGGTGGTGTGTTTCAACAACTGTTGTGTAAGGGGTGGGATAGTCTTGCGCAATGACACATTGGCTTACCTGATGTATTTATTGGAAGATGTGGACACTGGGATGTACATGAAGATAAATCTAGGACTTTAGATGCATGTATTTTACTTCTGACTGTACGCATGACAAATGTATACTTCTTGATGTGAACTCACTTTCTTGTGAGATGAATTAATTGTTCCAAAGCCAGGAATTTGTTCCTATGACGTAAAATGCATGCCTTTTACTTTTGACTTTGCACGTGACTAATATATACTTCTTGAAATTGAACTCAATTTCTTGTCAGATGGTAAAAGAATTTGTTCCAATGCCGGGAATCGAACCCGGGCCGCCTGGGTGAAAGCCAGGAATCCTAACCACTAGACCACATTGGAAGCTGATATTTTAAAGGCAATGTTAAAGGACTGAATGCTGGCTGTATTCCTGCCGTCTTTGTGCACAGAGTTCTTGTGCATGAGAATGACGACCTGACATTAATGAATACATGTATATCAAGTGTGTTAGAGACTTGATTAAACTGATATATCGTATTGTAGCATGTATTTGCGTCAACTACAAACATCTGT
The DNA here is from genome assembly GCF_037392515.1 of Haliotis asinina. Lineage (NCBI taxonomy): Eukaryota > Metazoa > Mollusca > Gastropoda > Lepetellida > Haliotidae > Haliotis > Haliotis asinina. The sequence goes on from NC_090282.1 coordinate 8,754,775, forward strand.
AAAATCCAAAAGAGCGAAATATCAAGTACTGATGTTTACAAAAAGCAAGTGCGTCCCTGGGTGGGCTTGAACCACCAACCTTTCGGTTAACAGCCGAACGCGCTAACCGATTGCGCCACAGAGACGGAACTGACGTGATGGGGCTCACTTTAAGATGTGACTGATGTGGTGGAAGTTATGTGCCCTTGCCGAGGGAAACGTCTGGTGGTGTGTTTCAACAACTGTTGTGTAAGGGGTGGGATAGTCTTGCGCAATGACACATTGGCTTACCTGATGTATTTATTGGAAGATGTGGACACTGGGATGTACATGAAGATAAATCTAGGACTTTAGATGCATGTTTTTTACTTCTGACTGTACGCATGACATATGTATACTTCTTGATGTGAACTCACTTTCTTGTGAGATGAATTAATTGTTCCAAAGCCAGGAATTTGTTCCTATGACGTAAAATGCATGCCTTTTACTTTTGACTTTGCACATGACTAATATATACTTCTTGAAATTGAACTCAATTTCTTGTCAGATGGTAAAAGAATTTGTTCCAATGCCGGGAATCGAACCCGGGCCGCCTGGGTGAAAGCCAGGAATCCTAACCACTAGACCACATTGGAAGCTGATATTTTAAAGGCAATGTTAAAGGACTGAATGCTGGCTGTATTCCTGCCGTCTTTGTGCACAGAGTTCTTGTGCATGAGAATGACGACCTGACATTAATGAATACATGTATATCAAGTGTGTTAGAGACTTGTTTAAACTGATATATCGTATTGTAGCATGTATTTGCGTCAACTACAAACATCTGTAAAATCCAAAAGAGCGAAATATCAAGTACTGATGTTTACAAAAAGCAAGTGCGTCCCTGGGTGGGCTTGAACCACCAACCTTTCGGTTAACAGCCGAACGCGCTAACCGATTGCGCCACAGAGACGGAACTGACGAGATCGGGCTCACTTTAAGATGTGACTGATGTGGTGGAAGTTATGTGCCCTTGCCGAGGGAAACGTCTGGTGGTGTGTTTCAACAACTGTTGTGTAAGGGGTGGGATAGTCTTGCGCAATGACACATTGGCTTACCTGATGTATTTATTGGAAGATGTGGACACTGGGATGTACATGAAGATAAATCTAGGACTTTAGATGCATGTTTTTTACTTCTGACTGTACGCATGACATATGTATACTTCTTGATGTGAACTCACTTTCTTGTGAGATGAATTAATTGTTCCAAAGCCAGGAATTTGTTCCTATGACGTAAAATGCATGCCTTTTACTTTTGACTTTGCACATGACTAATATATACTTCTTGAAATTGAACTCAATTTCTTGTCAGATGGTAAAAGAATTTGTTCCAATGCCGGGAATCGAACCCGGGCCGCCTGGGTGAAAGCCAGGAATCCTAACCACTAGACCACATTGGAAGCTGATATTTTAAAGGCAATGTTAAAGGACTGAATGCTGGCTGTATTCCTGCCGTCTTTGTGCACAGAGTTCTTGTGCATGAGAATGACGACCTGACATTAATGAATACATGTATATCAAGTGTGTTAGAGACTTGTTTAAACTGATATATCGTATTGTAGCATGTATTTGCGTCAACTACAAACATCTGTAAAATCCAAAAGAGCGAAATATCAAGTACTGATGTTTACAAAAAGCAAGTGCGTCCCTGGGTGGGCTTGAACCACCAACCTTTCGGTTAACAGCCGAACGCGCTAACCGATTGCGCCACAGAGACGGAACTGACGAGATCGGGCTCACTTTAAGATGTGACTGATGTGGTGGAAGTTATGTGCCCTTGCCGAGGGAAACGTCTGGTGGTGTGTTTCAACAACTGTTGTGTAAGGGGTGGGATAGTCTTGCGCAATGACACATTGGCTTACCTGATGTATTTATTGGAAGATGTGGACACTGGGATGTACATGAAGATAAATCTAGGACTTTAGATGCATGTATTTTACTTCTGACTGTACGCATGACAAATGTATACTTCTTGATGTGAACTCACTTTCTTGTGAGATGAATTAATTGTTCCAAAGCCAGGAATTTGTTCCTATGACGTAAAATGCATGCCTTTTACTTTTGACTTTGCACATGACTAATATATACTTCTTGAAATTGAACTCAATTTCTTGTCAGATGGTAAAAGAATTTGTTCCAATGCCGGGAATCGAACCCGGGCCGCCTGGGTGAAAGCCAGGAATCCTAACCACTAGACCACATTGGAAGCTGATATTTTAAAGGCAATGTTAAAGGACTGAATGCTGGCTGTATTCCTGCCGTCTTTGTGCACAGAGTTCTTGTGCATGAGAATGACGACCTGACATTAATGAATACATGTATATCAAGTGTGTTAGAGACTTGTTTAAACTGATATATCGTATTGTAGCATGTATTTGCGTCAACTACAAACATCTGTAAAATCCAAAAGAGCGAAATATCAAGTACTGATGTTTACAAAAAGCAAGTGCGTCCCTGGGTGGGCTTGAACCACCAACCTTTCGGTTAACAGCCGAACGCGCTAACCGATTGCGCCACAGAGACGGAACTGACGAGATGGGGCTCACTTTAAGATGTGACTGATGTGGTGGAAGTTATGTGCCCTTGCCGAGGGAAACGTCTGGTGGTGTGTTTCAACAACTGTTGTGTAAGGGGTGGGATAGTCTTGCGCAATGACACATTGGCTTACCTGATGTATTTATTGGAAGATGTGGACACTGGGATGTACATGAAGATAAATCTAGGACTTTAGATGCATGTATTTTACTTCTGACTGTACGCATGACAAATGTATACTTCTTGATGTGAACTCACTTTCTTGTGAGATGAATTAATTGTTCCAAAGCCAGGAATTTGTTCCTATGACGTAAAATGCATGCCTTTTACTTTTGACTTTGCACATGACTAATATATACTTCTTGAAATTGAACTCAATTTCTTGTCAGATGGTAAAAGAATTTGTTCCAATGCCGGGAATCGAACCCGGGCCGCCTGGGTGAAAGCCAGGAAACATAACCACTAGACCACATTGGAAGCTGATATTTTAAAGGCAATGTTAAAGGACTGAATGCTGGCTGTATTCCTGCCGTCTTTGTGCACAGAGTTCTTGTGCATGAGAATGACGACCTGACATTAATGAATACATGTATATCAAGTGTGTTAGAGACTTGATTAAACTGATATATCGTATTGTAGCATGTATTTGCGTCAACTACAAACATCTGTAAAATCCAAAAGAGCGAAATATCAAGTACTGATGTTTACAAAAAGCAAGTGCGTCCCTGGGTGGGCTTGAACCACCAACCTTTCGGTTAACAGCCGAACGCGCTAACCGATTGCGCCACAGAGACGGAACTGACGTGATGGGGCTCACTTTAAGATGTGACTGATGTGGTGGAAGTTATGTGCCCTTGCCGAGGGAAACGTCTGGTGGTGTGTTTCAACAACTGTTGTGTAAGGGGTGGGATAGTCTTGCGCAATGACACATTGGCTTACCTGATGTATTTATTGGAAGATGTGGACACTGGGATGTACATGAAGATAAATCTAGGACTTTAGATGCATGTTTTTTACTTCTGACTGTACACATGACATATGTATACTTCTTGATGTGAACTCACTTTCTTGTGAGATGAATTAATTGTTCCAAAGCCAGGAATTTGTTCCTATGACGTAAAATGCATGCCTTTTACTTTTGACTTTGCACATGACTAATATATACTTCTTGAAATTGAACTCAATTTCTTGTCAGATGGTAAAAGAATTTGTTCCAATGCCGGGAATCGAACCCGGGCCGCCTGGGTGAAAGCCAGGAATCCTAACCACTAGACCACATTGGAAGCTGATATTTTAAAGGCAATGTTAAAGGACTGAATGCTGGCTGTATTCCTGCCGTCTTTGTGCACAGAGTTCTTGTGCATGAGAATGACGACCTGACATTAATGAATACATGTATATCAAGTGTGTTAGAGACTTGTTTAAACTGATATATCGTATTGTAGCATGTATTTGCGTCAACTACAAACATCTGTAAAATCCAAAAGAGCGAAATATCAAGTACTGATGTTTACAAAAAGCAAGTGCGTCCCTGGGTGGGCTTGAACCACCAACCTTTCGGTTAACAGCCGAACGCGCTAACCGATTGCGCCACAGAGACGGAACTGACGTGATGGGGCTCACTTTAAGATGTGACTGATGTGGTGGAAGTTATGTGCCCTTGCCGAGGGAAACGTCTGGTGGTGTGTTTCAACAACTGTTGTGTAAGGGGTGGGATAGTCTTGCGCAATGACACATTGGCTTACCTGATGTATTTATTGGAAGATGTGGACACTGGGATGTACATGAAGATAAATCTAGGACTTTAGATGCATGTTTTTTACTTCTGACTGTACACATGACATATGTATACTTCTTGATGTGAACTCACTTTCTTGTGAGATGAATTAATTGTTCCAAAGCCAGGAATTTGTTCCTATGACGTAAAATGCATGCCTTTTACTTTTGACTTTGCACATGACTAATATATACTTCTTGAAATTGAACTCAATTTCTTGTCAGATGGTAAAAGAATTTGTTCCAATGCCGGGAATCGAACCCGGGCCGCCTGGGTGAAAGCCAGGAATCCTAACCACTAGACCACATTGGAAGCTGATATTTTAAAGGCAATGTTAAAGGACTGAATGCTGGCTGTATTCCTGCCGTCTTTGTGCACAGAGTTCTTGTGCATGAGAATGACGACCTGACATTAATGAATACATGTATATCAAGTGTGTTAGAGACTTGTTTAAACTGATATATCGTATTGTAGCATGTATTTGCGTCAACTACAAACATCTGTAAAATCCAAAAGAGCGAAATATCAAGTACTGATGTTTACAAAAAGCAAGTGCGTCCCTGGGTGGGCTTGAACCACCAACCTTTCGGTTAACAGCCGAACGCGCTAACCGATTGCGCCACAGAGACGGAACTGACGAGATCGGGCTCACTTTAAGATGTGACTGATGTGGTGGAAGTTATGTGCCCTTGCCGAGGGAAACGTCTGGTGGTGTGTTTCAACAACTGTTGTGTAAGGGGTGGGATAGTCTTGCGCAATGACACATTGGCTTACCTGATGTATTTATTGGAAGATGTGGACACTGGGATGTACATGAAGATAAATCTAGGACTTTAGATGCATGTATTTTACTTCTGACTGTACGCATGACAAATGTATACTTCTTGATGTGAACTCACTTTCTTGTGAGATGAATTAATTGTTCCAAAGCCAGGAATTTGTTCCTATGACGTAAAATGCATGCCTTTTACTTTTGACTTTGCACATGACTAATATATACTTCTTGAAATTGAACTCAATTTCTTGTCAGATGGTAAAAGAATTTGTTCCAATGCCGGGAATCGAACCCGGGCCGCCTGGGTGAAAGCCAGGAATCCTAACCACTAGACCACATTGGAAGCTGATATTTTAAAGGCAATGTTAAAGGACTGAATGCTGGCTGTATTCCTGCCGTCTTTGTGCACAGAGTTCTTGTGCATGAGAATGACGACCTGACATTAATGAATACATGTATATCAAGTGTGTTAGAGACTTGTTTAAACTGATATATCGTATTGTAGCATGTATTTGCGTCAACTACAAACATCTGTAAAATCCAAAAGAGCGAAATATCAAGTACTGATGTTTACAAAAAGCAAGTGCGTCCCTGGGTGGGCTTGAACCACCAACCTTTCGGTTAACAGCCGAACGCGCTAACCGATTGCGCCACAGAGACGGAACTGACGAGATGGGGCTCACTTTAAGATGTGACTGATGTGGTGGAAGTTATGTGCCCTTGCCGAGGGAAACATCTGGTGGTGTGTTTCAACAGGGATACTCTATAACAGGGATTGGTCACTCGCTAGCTTTCCTTACCATTTGTACTAATTAACGTGTGCCTCGTCATGCTCCACTGCACACGTCGACTTGGTTTGTTCTCAGCGCAAATCGGCTGCGCTTAACAGTATTTCAACCAGTTTACTGTCGGAAACTATCGGCATCTCCCGGAGTAATACTCGGTAAATTGGAGTAGGCTCCCCTGAATGTTGTCACAACAAGCTGGTTACACTTCCTGTCGCCGAATGATGCATGTGTGGATTAATGAGAGGACTTGAGAATGTGTTTACACATTGCCTTGTTCAAAGACTCTCTGTTTATGTGACAATTTTGATACAGCGTTCGAAACGATCACCAGCCCAGAGGCCCAGCGTCGGTTGTTAATGTATCAGGCCAACAGTTTCAGTTATCTGCAGGCCCATGTGGTCTTCTGTCAATTAGATCTCATTTCATTTCAACTAGCATCTTGCCCATATTTTGTATTAATGTTCAGGAATTATCTTTGATCCCTCATGTTAGGATAACTTCCAGTTTCACTTCATAGTATTATATATTCAGTGCCGCATAGGAATGTCAGCAGTCTATAACTAATGTAAACTTCTCTGTGCTCCATACACTTCACTAATGGATTTTGTAGGGACTGTGAAACTCTCTACAATGAAGACTATTTTGTTTTTATTGGTTTGATTTCAACAAAATGGGTATGCAGACTTTAAAGACTGCAAGTGGCAGCAAGCCCTGATGGCCAAATGGCAAACTAAAGGTTATTATGTTATTATATGTATTTGAAATGACCTGTTACACAATTAAAATGTCTCATTATGTTTCAGTGGTTTTCTGTTTGTGTGGAATGCTTAGGCTGCATAAAAATATGTTTCTCAGGCACATTCTTTTCAAAAGTGACGAGTAAGACTTTGATTTTTAATTTTTGATAGAAAAAATGTGACGAGGGAGGAACACATTTTTATTTCTTTTTCCTTCAGGAATACAGTTTGGAAAGTTAAGCACATGTTAATGAGTTGTAGATTCAGTCACTCTCATTCTTACAGACACTCAGTCTATAATGGACAAATGGACGGTCGTGGCAAAGTCGAAATTATTTTTTTTAAGAGGGCAGTTAATGAAGATGACCAGATGTCTTCCTGCATGTGCGCAATTGCATGGATACTGACAGAATGTCAACTGACACAGTCACTCCCCCCTAAAAAAACAGAAAGTTTAAAACCATCACAAAGCGTTAAAAAGTCCTTTGCAGTTTTGTCAAATATCAACAATAGTTTCAGAACTAAAACATTCAAGCATCAAAGGCATCTATGGCAGATTAGAACAGATCAGATATGTCATACCTCACACTTTCACCAGATAGAATATTCCCCTCAATACTTAGAGGTGTATTTGAAAGAAATGAATTTTAGGACGACTAAACACATTCAAACATTGGCTTGTAGTAATGAGTGATCAGATCAGATCAACGATATGTCATATTTTTCACACACATGAAATACTTGTGAATGTATACACCCTACCAATTATTTTTTTAATTCATAAAATCATCACTATTACTTCCAAACACCTCTCACCAGATGGAACTTTTTTCCCTAACAGAAATTAAAGGTGTGTGTGAAAGAAGTTTTTTGAGCAATAACTAGAAACACTCAAAAAATGCTGTGTAGTATTTCAATGGCGGATCAGAACAGATCAGCGAGATGACACGTTTTTCACACACCTCAAATACATCCTAACAATATGTTTAGATTATCAAATTATAAATATTACCTGAAAACACCTTTCGGGTCATAGTATATTCCCCTCATAAATATTTAAGGTGCATGTGAAAGAGGTTTTGGAGCAATAACTAGAAACACTCAAAGTTACACTATTTCAATGGCGGATCAGAACAGATCCGCGAGATGGCACATTTTTCAACACCTCAAAAACACCCTACCGATTTTTTTTAAATTATAAAATTAGCACTATTACTTCCAAACACCTTTCACTAGATGGTATGTTCCCCTAATGGAAATTAAAGGTGTATGTGAATGAAGTTTTTGAAGCTGAAACAAAAGCACTCAAACAACGCCGTGGAATATTTCAATGGCGGATCGGATCAGGTCGGCGAGATGGCACATATTACACACACCTCAAGTACGTCCTAACAATTTATTTTAGATTATGAAACTATCACTATTACCAGCAAACACCTTTCGCCTGATGGTAAATTCCCCTCATAAAAATTAAAGGTGTATGTGAAAGACGGTGTTGAGCAATATCTAGACAAACTTCAAACAACGGCGTGTAGTATTTCAATGGCGCATCAGATCAGATCGGCGATCTGCCACATTTTTCACACCCCCAATTAAACCCCAACATGTTTTTAAGTCACAAAACTATCACTATTGCTTGCAGATACCTTTCAACTAAAGGTATAACTTCCTGCTAAAACATAAAGGAATGTGTGAAAGAAGCTTTTATTGACGAAACTCAGTCAATCTTCGCCGTGTACCGATAATTGAAGCCAGAGAGTTACAAGATGCCGACTTGAAACTTTACTACAAACATATTTTCTTATGCTGACACTAATTACAAATATGTAACTAGAACTGAAGTAACAGAACAGGTGACTTATGTTCTACGTGTAGGATCCGAGTTGTCACAACACTCAGCGAATGTAATCAGCTGTTGAAAATGAACCGAGCTCAATCTTTAATACTAAGCTGCCGCCATATTGTCTCCACTGGTCACGTGACAAAGCGAGACATACGTTCAGCGGTTTTTCGAGGAGTTTCCACTCCCCTCTCTATATAGGCTCCCTGGTTTCAACAACTGTTGTGTAAGGGGTGGGATAGTCTTGCGCAATGACACATTGGCTTACCTGATGTATTTATTGGAAGATGTGGACACTGGGATGTACATGAAGATAAATCGAGGACTTTAGATGCATGTTTTTTACTTCTGACTGTACGCATGACATATGTATACTTCTTGATGTGAACTCACTTTCTTGTGAGATGAATTAATTGTTCCAAAGCCAGGAATTTGTTCCTATCACGAAAAATGCATGCCTTTTACTTTTGACTTTGCACGTGACTAATATATACTTCTTGAAATTGAACTCAATTTCTTGTCAGATGGTAAAAGAATTTGTTCCAATGCCGGGAATCGAACCCGGGCCGCCTGGGTGAAAGCCAGGAATCCTAACCACTAGACCACATTGGAAGCTGATATCTTACAGGCAATGGTAAAGGACTGAATGCTGGCTGTATTCCTGCCGTCTTTGTGCACAGAGTTCTTGTGCATGAGAATGACGACCTGACATTAATGAATACATGTATATCAAGTGTGTTAGAGACTTGTTTAAACTGATATATCGTATTGTAGCATGTATTTGCGTCAACTACAAACATCTGTAAAATCCAAAAGAGCGAAATATCAAGTACTGATGTTTACAAAAAGCAAGTGCGTCCCTGGGTGGGCTTGAACCACCAACCTTTCGGTTAACAGCCGAACGCGCTAACCGATTGCGCCACAGAGACGGAACTGACGAGATCGGGCTCACTTTAAGATGTGACTGATGTGGTGGAAGTTATGTGCCCTTGCCGAGGGAAACGTCTGGTGGTGTGTTTCAACAACTGTTGTGTAAGGGGTGGGATAGTCTTGCGCAATGACACATTGGCTTACCTGATGTATTTATTGGAAGATGTGGACACTGGGATGTACATGAAGATAAATCTAGGACTTTAGATGCATGTTTTTTACTTCTGACTGTACGCATGACAAATGTATACTTCTTGATGTGAACTCACTTTCTTGTGAGATGAATTAATTGTTCCAAAGCCAGGAATTTGTTCCTATCACGAAAAATGCATGCCTTTTACTTTTGACTTTGCACGTGACTAATATATACTTCTTGAAATTGAAGTCAATTTCTTGTCAGATGGTAAAAGAATTTGTTCCAATGCCGGGAATCGAACCCGGGCCGCCTGGGTGAAAGCCAGGAATCCTAACCACTAGACCACATTGGAAGCTGATATCTTACAGGCAATGGTAAAGGACTGAATGCTGGCTGTATTCCTGCCGTCTTTGTGCACAGAGTTCTTGTGCATGAGAATGACGACCTGACATTAATGAATACATGTATATCAAGTGTGTTAGAGACTTGTTTAAACTGATATATCGTATTGTAGCATGTATTTGCGTCAACTACAAACATCTGTAAAATCCAAAAGAGCGAAATATCAAGTACTGATGTTTACAAAAAGCAAGTGCGTCCCTGGGTGGGCTTGAACCACCAACCTTTCGGTTAACAGCCGAACGCGCTAACCGATTGCGCCACAGAGACGGAACTGACGAGATCGGGCTCACTTTAAGATGTGACTGATGTGGTGGAAGTTATGTGCCCTTGCCGAGGGAAACGTCTGGTGGTGTGTTTCAACAACTGTTGTGTAAGGGGTGGGATAGTCTTGCGCAATGACACATTGGCTTACCTGATGTATTTATTGGAAGATGTGGACACTGGGATGTACATGAAGATAAATCTAGGACTTTAGATGCATGTTTTTTACTTCTGACTGTACGCATGACAAATGTATACTTCTTGATGTGAACTCACTTTCTTGTGAGATGAATTAATTGTTCCAAAGCCAGGAATTTGTTCCTATCACGAAAAATGCATGCCTTTTACTTTTGACTTTGCACGTGACTAATATATACTTCTTGAAATTGAAGTCAATTTCTTGTCAGATGGTAAAAGAATTTGTTCCAATGCCGGGAATCGAACCCGGGCCGCCTGGGTGAAAGCCAGGAATCCTAACCACTAGACCACATTGGAAGCTGATATCTTACAGGCAATGGTAAAGGACTGAATGCTGGCTGTATTCCTGCCGTCTTTGTGCACAGAGTTCTTGTGCATGAGAATGACGACCTGACATTAATGAATACATGTATATCAAGTGTGTTAGAGACTTGTTTAAACTGATATATCGTATTGTAGCATGTATTTGCGTCAACTACAAACATCTGTAAAATCCAAAAGAGCGAAATATCAAGTACTGATGTTTACAAAAAGCAAGTGCGTCCCTGGGTGGGCTTGAACCACCAACCTTTCGGTTAACAGCCGAACGCGCTAACCGATTGCGCCACAGAGACGGAACTGACGAGATCGGGCTCACTTTAAGATGTGACTGATGTGGTGGAAGTTATGTGCCCTTGCCGAGGGAAACGTCTGGTGGTGTGTTTCAACAACTGTTGTGTAAGGGGTGGGATAGTCTTGCGCAATGACACATTGGCTTACCTGATGTATTTATTGGAAGATGTGGACACTGGGATGTACATGAAGATAAATCTAGGACTTTAGATGCATGTATTTTACTTCTGACTGTACGCATGACATATGTATACTTCTTGATGTGAACTCACTTTCTTGTGAGATGAATTAATTGTTCCAAAGCCAGGAATTTGTTCCTATGACGTAAACTGCATGCCTTTTACTTTTGACTTTGCACGTGACTAATATATACTTCTTGAAATTGAACTCAATTTCTTGTCAGATGGTAAAAGAGTTTGTTCCAATGCCGGGAATCGAACCCGGGCCGCCTGGGTGAAAGCCAGGAATCCTAACCACTAGACCACATTGGAAGCTGATATTTTACAGGCAATGGTAAAGGACTGAATGCTGGCTGTATTCCTGCCGTCTTTGTGCACAGAGTTCTTGTGCATGAGAATGACGACCTGACATTAATGAATACATGTATATCAAGTGTGTTAGAGACTTGTTTAAACTGATATATCGTATTGTAGCATGTATTTGCGTCAACTACAAACATCTGTAAAATCCAAAAGAGCGAAATATCAAGTACTGATGTTTACAAAAAGCAAGTGCGTCCCTGGGTGGGCTTGAACCACCAACCTTTCGGTTAACAGCCGAACGCGCTAACCGATTGCGCCACAGAGACGGAACTGACGAGATGGGGCTCACTTTAAGATGTGACTGATGTGGTGGAAGTTATGTGCCCTTGCCGAGGGAAACGTCTGGTGGTGTGTTTCAACAACTGTTGTGTAAGGGGTGGGATAGTCTTGCGCAATGACACATTGGCTTACCTGATGTATTTATTGGAAGATGTGGACACTGGGATGTACATGAAGATAAATCTAGGACTTTAGATGCATGTTTTTTACTTCTGACTGTACACATGACAAATGTATACTTCTTGATGTGGACTCACTTTCTTGTGAGATGAATTAATTGTTCCAAAGCCAGGAATTTGTTCCTATGACGTAAAATGCATGCCTTTTACTTTTGACTTTGCACGTGACTAATATATACTTCTTGAAATTGAACTCAATTTCTTGTCAGATGGTAAAAGAATTTGTTCCAATGCCGGGAATCGAACCCGGGGCGTCTGGGTGAAAGCCAGGAATCCTAACCACTAGACCACATTGGAAGCTGATATTTTACAGGCAATGTTGAAGGAGTGAATGCTGGCTGTATTCCTGCCGTCTTTGTGCACAGAGTTCTTGTGCATGAGAATGACGACCTGACATTAATGAATTCATGTATATCAAGTGTGTTAGAGACTTGTTTAAACTGATATATCGTATTGTAGCATGTATTTGCGTCAACTACAAACATCTGTAAAATCCAAAAGAGCGAAATATCAAGTACTGATGTTTACAAAAAGCAAGTGCGTCCCTGGGTGGGCTTGAACCACCAACCTTTCGGTTAACAGCCGAACACGCTAACCGATTGCGCCACAGAGACGGAACTGACGAGATGGGGCTCACTTTAAGATGTGACAGATGTGGTGGAAGTTATGTGCCCTTGCCGAGGGAAACGTCTGGTGGTGTGTTTCAACAACTGTTGTGTAAGGGGTGGGATAGTCTTGCGCAATGACACATTGGCTTACCTGATGTATTTATTGGAAGATATGGACAATGGGATGTACATGAAGATAAATCTAGGACTTTAGATGCATGTATTTTACTTCTGACTGTACGCATGACATATGTATACTTCTTGATGTGAACTCACTTTCTTGTGAGATGAATTAATTGTTCCAAAGCCAGGAATTTGTTCCTATGACGTAAACTGCATGCCTTTTACTTTTGACTTTGCACGTGACTAATATATACTTCTTGAAATTGAACTCAATTTCTTGTCAGATGGTAAAAGAATTTGTTCCAATGCCGGGAATCGAACCCGGGCCGCCTGGGTGAAAGCCAGGAATCCTAACCACTAGACCACATTGGAAGCTGATATTTTACAGGCAATGGTAAAGGACTGAATGCTGGCTGTATTCCTGCCGTCTTTGTGCACAGAGTTCTTGTGCATGAGAATGACGACCTGACATTAATGAATACATGTATATCAAGTGTGTTAGAGACTTGTTTAAACTGATATATCGTATTGTAGCATGTATTTGCGTCAACTACAAACATCTGTAAAATCCAAAAGAGCGAAATATCAAGTACTGATGTTTACAAAAAGCAAGTGCGTCCCTGGGTGGGCTTGAACCACCAACCTTTCGGTTAACAGCCGAACGCGCTAACCGATTGCGCCACAGAGACGGAACTGACGAGATGGGGATCACTTTAAGATGTGACTGATGTGGTGGAAGTTATGTGCCCTTGCCGAGGGAAACGTCTGGTGGTGTGTTTCAACAACTGTTGTGTAAGGGGTGGGATAGTCTTGCGCAATGACACATTGGCTTACCTGATGTATTTATTGGAAGATGTGGACACTGGGATGTACATGAAGATAAATCTAGGACTTTAGATGCATGTTTTTTACTTCTGACTGTACACATGACAAATGTATACTTCTTGATGTGGACTCACTTTCTTGTGAGATGAATTAATTGTTCCAAAGCCAGGAATTTGTTCCTATGACGTAAAATGCATGCCTTTTACTTTTGACTTTGCACGTGACTAATATATACTTCTTGAAATTGAACTCAATTTCTTGTCAGATGGTAAAAGAATTTGTTCCAATGCCGGGAATCGAACCCGGGGCGTCTGGGTGAAAGCCAGGAATCCTAACCACTAGACCACATTGGAAGCTGATATTTTACAGGCAATGTTGAAGGAGTGAATGCTGGCTGTATTCCTGCCGTCTTTGTGCACAGAGTTCTTGTGCATGAGAATGACGACCTGACATTAATGAATTCATGTATATCAAGTGTGTTAGAGACTTGTTTAAACTGATATATCGTATTGTAGCATGTATTTGCGTCAACTACAAACATCTGTAAAATCCAAAAGAGCGAAATATCAAGTACTGATGTTTACAAAAAGCAAGTGCGTCCCTGGGTGGGCTTGAACCACCAACCTTTCGGTTAACAGCCGAACACGCTAACCGATTGCGCCACAGAGACGGAACTGACGAGATGGGGCTCACTTTAAGATGTGACAGATGTGGTGGAAGTTATGTGCCCTTGCCGAGGGAAACGTCTGGTGGTGTGTTTCAACAACTGTTGTGTAAGGGGTGGGATAGTCTTGCGCAATGACACATTGGCTTACCTGATGTATTTATTGGAAGATATGGACACTGGGATGTACATGAAGATAAATCTAGGACTTTAGATGCATGTATTTTACTTCTGACTGTACGCATGACATATGTATACTTCTTGATGTGAACTCACTTTCTTGTGAGATGAATTAATTGTTCCAAAGCCAGGAATTTGTTCCTATGACGTAAAATGCATGCCTTTTACTTTTGACTTTGCACATGACTAATATATACTTCTTGAAATTGAACTCAGTTTCTTGTCAGATGGTAAAAGAATTTGTTCCAATGCCGGGAATGGAACCCGGGCCGCCTGGGTGAAAGCCAGGAATCCTAACCACTAGACCACATTGGAAGCTGATATTTTACAGGCAATGTTGAAGGACTGAATGCTGGCTGTATTCCTGCCGTCTTTGTGCACAGAGTTCTTGTGCATGAGAATGACGACCTGACATTAATGAATTCATGTATATCAAGTGTGTTAGAGACTTGTTTAAACTGATATATCGTATTGTAGCATGTATTTGCGTCAACTACAAACATCTGTAAAATCCAAAAGAGCGAAATATCAAGTACTGATGTTTACAAAAAGCAAGTGCGTCCCTGGGTGGGCTTGAACCACCAACCTTTCGGTTAACAGCCGAACGCGCTAACCGATTGCGCCACAGAGACGGAACTGACGAGATCGGGCTCACTTTAAGATGTGACTGATGTGGTGGAAGTTATGTGCCCTTGCCGAGGGAAACGTCTGGTGGTGTGTTTCAACAACTGTTGTGTAAGGGGTGGGATAGTCTTGCGCAATGACACATTGGCTTACCTGATGTATTTATTGGAAGATGTGGACACTGGGATGTACATGAAGATAAATCTAGGACTTTAGATGCATGTATTTTACTTCTGACTGTACGCATGACATATGTATACTTCTTGATGTGAACTCACTTTCTTGTGAGATGAATTAATTGTTCCAAAGCCAGGAATTTGTTCCTATGACGTAAACTGCATGCCTTTTACTTTTGACTTTGCACGTGACTAATATATACTTCTTGAAATTGAACTCAATTTCTTGTCAGATGGTAAAAGAATTTGTTCCAATGCCGGGAATCGAACCCGGGCCGCCTGGGTGAAAGCCAGGAATCCTAACCACTAGACCACATTGGAAGCTGATATTTTACAGGCAATGGTAAAGGACTGAATGCTGGCTGTATTCCTGCCGTCTTTGTGCACAGAGTTCTTGTGCATGAGAATGACGACCTGACATTAATGAATACATGTATATCAAGTGTGTTAGAGACTTGTTTAAACTGATATATCGTATTGTAGCATGTATTTGCGTCAACTACAAACATCTGTAAAATCCAAAAGAGCGAAATATCAAGTACTGATGTTTACAAAAAGCAAGTGCGTCCCTGGGTGGGCTTGAACCACCAACCTTTCGGTTAACAGCCGAACGCGCTAACCGATTGCGCCACAGAGACGGAACTGACGAGATGGGGCTCACTTTAAGATGTGACTGATGTGGTGGAAGTTATGTGCCCTTGCCGAGGGAAACGTCTGGTGGTGTGTTTCAACAACTGTTGTGTAAGGGGTGGGATAGTCTTGCGCAATGACACATTGGCTTACCTGATGTATTTATTGGAAGATGTGGACACTGGGATGTACATGAAGATAAATCTAGGACTTTAGATGCATGTTTTTTACTTCTGACTGTACACATGACAAATGTATACTTCTTGATGTGGACTCACTTTCTTGTGAGATGAATTAATTGTTCCAAAGCCAGGAATTTGTTCCTATGACGTAAAATGCATGCCTTTTACTTTTGACTTTGCACGTGACTAATATATACTTCTTGAAATTGAACTCAATTTCTTGTCAGATGGTAAAAGAATTTGTTCCAATGCCGGGAATGGAACCCGGGGCGTCTGGGTGAAAGCCAGGAATCCTAACCACTAGACCACATTGGAAGCTGATATTTTACAGGCAATGTTGAAGGAGTGAATGCTGGCTGTATTCCTGCCGTCTTTGTGCACAGAGTTCTTGTGCATGAGAATGACGACCTGACATTAATGAATTCATGTATATCAAGTGTGTTAGAGACTTTTTTAAACTGATATATCGTATTGTAGCATGTATTTGCGTCAACTACAAACATCTGTAAAATCCAAAAGAGCGAAATATCAAGTACTGATGTTTACAAAAAGCAAGTGCGTCCCTGGGTGGGCTTGAACCACCAACCTTTCGGTTAACAGCCGAACACGCTAACCGATTGCGCCACAGAGACGGAACTGACGAGATGGGGCTCACTTTAAGATGTGACTGATGTGGTGGAAGTTATGTGCCCTTGCCGAGGGAAACGTCTGGTGGTGTGTTTCAACAACTGTTGTGTAAGGGGTGGGATAGTCTTGCGCAATGACACATTGGCTTACCTGATGTATTTATTGGAAGATGTGGACACTGGGATGTACATGAAGATAAATCTAGGACTTTAGATGCATGTATTTTACTTCTGACTGTACGCATGACATATGTATACTTCTTGATGTGAACTCACTTTCTTGTGAGATGAATTAATTGTTCCAAAGCCAGGAATTTGTTCCTATGACGTAAACTGCATGCCTTTTACTTTTGACTTTGCACGTGACTAATATATACTTCTTGAAATTGAACTCAATTTCTTGTCAGATGGTAAAAGAATTTGTTCCAATGCCGGGAATGGAACCCGGGCCGCCTGGGTGAAAGCCAGGAATCCTAACCACTAGACCACATTGGAAGCTGATATTTTACAGGCAATGGTAAAGGACTGAATGCTGGCTGTATTCCTGCCGTCTTTGTGCACAGAGTTCTTGTGCATGAGAATGACGACCTGACATTAATGAATACATGTATATCAAGTGTGTTAGAGACTTGTTTAAACTGATATATCGTATTGTAGCATGTATTTGCGTCAACTACAAACATCTGTAAAATCCAAAAGAGCGAAATATCAAGTACTGATGTTTACAAAAAGCAAGTGCGTCCCTGGGTGGGCTTGAACCACCAACCTTTCGGTTAACAGCCGAACGCGCTAACCGATTGCGCCACAGAGACGGAACTGACGAGATCGGGCTCACTTTAAGATGTGACTGATGTGGTGGAAGTTATGTGCCCTTGCCGAGGGAAACGTCTGGTGGTGTGTTTCAACAACTGTTGTGTAAGGGGTGGGATAGTCTTGCGCAATGACACATTGGCTTACCTGATGTATTTATTGGAAGATGTGGACACTGGGATGTACATGAAGATAAATCTAGGACTTTAGATGCATGTATTTTACTTCTGACTGTACGCATGACATATGTATACTTCTTGATGTGAACTCACTTTCTTGTGAGATGAATTAATTGTTCCAAAGCCAGGAATTTGTTCCTATGACGTAAAATGCATGCCTTTTACTTTTGTCTTTGCACGTGACTAATATATACTTCTTGAAATTGAACTCAATTTCTTGTCAGATGGTAAAAGAATTTGTTCCAATGCCGGGAATGGAACCCGGGCCGCCTGGGTGAAAGCCAGGAATCCTAACCACTAGACCACATTGGAAGCTGATATTTTACAGGCAATGGTAAAGGACTGAATGCTGGCTGTATTCCTGCCGTCTTTGTGCACAGAGTTCTTCTACATGAGAATGACGACCTGACATTAATGAATTCATGTATATCAAGTGTGTTAGAGACTTGTTTAAACTGATATATCGTATTGTAGCATGTATTTGCGTCAACTACAAACATCTGTAAAATCCAAAAGAGCGAAATATCAAGTACTGATGTTTACAAAAAGCAAGTGCGTCCCTGGGTGGGCTTGAACCACCAACCTTTCGGTTAACAGCCGAACGCGCTAACCGATTGCGCCACAGAGACGGAACTGACGAGATGGGGCTCACTTTAAGATGTGACTGATGTGGTGGAAGTTATGTGCCCTTGCCGAGGGAAACGTCTGGTGGTGTGTTTCAACAACTGTTGTGTAAGGGGTGGGATAGTCTTGCGCAATGACACATTGGCTTACCTGATGTATTTATTGGAAGATGTGGACACTGGGATGTACATGAAGATAAATCTAGGAATTTAGATGCATGTATTTTACTTCTGACTGTACGCATGACATATGTATACTTCTTGATGTGAACTCACTTTCTTGTGAGATGAATTAATTGTTCCAAAGCCAGGAATTTGTTCCTATGACGTAAAATGCATGCCTTTTACTTTTGTCTTTGCACGTGACTAATATATACTTCTTGAAATTGAACTCAATTTCTTGTCAGATGGTAAAAGAATTTGTTCCAATGCCGGGAATCGAACCCGGGCCGCCTGGGTGAAAGCCAGGAATCCTAACCACTAGACCACATTGGAAGCTGATATTTTACAGGCAATGGTAAAGGACTGAATGCTGGCTGTATTCCTGCCGTCTTTGTGCACAGAGTTCTTGTGCATGAGAATGACGACCTGACATTAATGAATACATGTATATCAAGTGTGTTAGAG
This sequence comes from Haliotis asinina, assembly GCF_037392515.1. Lineage (NCBI taxonomy): Eukaryota > Metazoa > Mollusca > Gastropoda > Lepetellida > Haliotidae > Haliotis > Haliotis asinina. The sequence goes on from NC_090282.1 coordinate 8,773,663, forward strand.
ACTTGTTTAAACTGATATATCGTATTGTAGCATGTATTTGCGTCAACTACAAACATCTGTAAAATCCAAAAGAGCGAAATATCAAGTACTGATGTTTACAAAAAGCAAGTGCGTCCATGGGTGGGCTTGAACCACCAACCTTTCGGTTAACAGCCGAACACGCTAACCGATTGCGCCACAGAGACGGAACTGACGAGATGGGGCTCACTTTAAGATGTGACTGATGTGGTGGAAGTTATGTGCCCTTGCCGAGGGAAACGTCTGGTGGTGTGTTTCAACAACTGTTGTGTAAGGGGTGGGATAGTCTTGCGCAATGACACATTGGCTTACCTGATGTATTTATTGGAAGATGTGGACACTGGGATGTACATGAAGATAAATCTAGGACTTTAGATGCATGTATTTTACTTCTGACTGTACGCATGACATATGTATACTTCTTGATGTGAACTCACTTTCTTGTGAGATGAATTAATTGTTCCCAAGCCAGGAATTTGTTCCTATGACGTAAAATGCATGCCTTTTTCTTTTGTCTTTGCACGTGACTAATATATACTTCTTGAAATTGAACTCAATTTCTTGTCAGATGGTAAAAGAATTTGTTCCAATGCCGGGAATCGAACCCGGGCCGCCTGGGTGAAAGCCAGGAATCCTAACCACTAGACCACATTGGAAGCTGATATTTTACAGGCAATGGTAAAGGACTGAATGCTGGCTGTATTCCTGCCGTCTTTGTGCACAGAGTTCTTCTACATGAGAATGACGACCTGACATTAATGAATTCATGTATATCAAGTGTGTTAGAGACTTGTTTAAACTGATATATCGTATTGTAGCATGTATTTGCGTCAACTACAAACATCTGTAAAATCCAAAAGAGCGAAATATCAAGTACTGATGTTTACAAAAAGCAAGTGCGTCCCTGGGTGGGCTTGAACCACCAACCTTTCGGTTAACAGCCGAACGCGCTAACCGATTGCGCCACAGAGACGGAACTGACGAGATGGGGCTCACTTTAAGATGTGACTGATGTGGTGGAAGTTATGTGCCCTTGCCGAGGGAAACGTCTGGTGGTGTGTTTCAACAACTGTTGTGTAAGGGGTGGGATAGTCTTGCGCAATGACACATTGGCTTACCTGATGTATTTATTGGAAGATGTGGACACTGGGATGTACATGAAGATAAATCTAGGAATTTAGATGCATGTATTTTACTTCTGACTGTACGCATGACATATGTATACTTCTTGATGTGAACTCACTTTCTTGTGAGATGAATTAATTGTTCCAAAGCCAGGAATTTGTTCCTATGACGTAAAATGCATGCCTTTTACTTTTGTCTTTGCACGTGACTAATATATACTTCTTGAAATTGAACTCAATTTCTTGTCAGATGGTAAAAGAATTTGTTCCAATGCCGGGAATCGAACCCGGGCCGCCTGGGTGAAAGCCAGGAATCCTAACCACTAGACCACATTGGAAGCTGATATTTTACAGGCAATGGTAAAGGACTGAATGCTGGCTGTATTCCTGCCGTCTTTGTGCACAGAGTTCTTGTGCATGAGAATGACGACCTGACATTAATGAATACATGTATATCAAGTGTGTTAGAGACTTGTTTAAACTGATATATCGTATTGTAGCATGTATTTGCGTCAACTACAAACATCTGTAAAATCCAAAAGAGCGAAATATCAAGTACTGATGTTTACAAAAAGCAAGTGCGTCCATGGGTGGGCTTGAACCACCAACCTTTCGGTTAACAGCCGAACACGCTAACCGATTGCGCCACAGAGACGGAACTGACGAGATGGGGCTCACTTTAAGATGTGACTGATGTGGTGGAAGTTATGTGCCCTTGCCGAGGGAAACGTCTGGTGGTGTGTTTCAACAACTGTTGTGTAAGGGGTGGGATAGTCTTGCGCAATGACACATTGGCTTACCTGATGTATTTATTGGAAGATGTGGACACTGGGATGTACATGAAGATAAATCTAGGACTTTAGATGCATGTATTTTACTTCTGACTGTACGCATGACATATGTATACTTCTTGATGTGAACTCACTTTCTTGTGAGATGAATTAATTGTTCCCAAGCCAGGAATTTGTTCCTATGACGTAAAATGCATGCCTTTTTCTTTTGTCTTTGCACGTGACTAATATATACTTCTTGAAATTGAACTCAATTTCTTGTCAGATGGTAAAAGAATTTGTTCCAATGCCGGGAATCGAACCCGGGCCGCCTGGGTGAAAGCCAGGAATCCTAACCACTAGACCACATTGGAAGCTGATATTTTACAGGCAATGGTAAAGGACTGAATGCTGGCTGTATTCCTGCCGTCTTTGTGCACAGAGTTCTTGTACATGAGAATGACGACCTGACATTAATGAATTCATGTATATCAAGTGTGTTAGAGACTTGTTTAAACTGATATATCGTATTGTAGCATGTATTTGCGTCAACTACAAACATCTGTAAAATCCAAAAGAGCGAAATATCAAGTACTGATGTTTACAAAAAGCAACTGCGTCCATGGGTGGGCTTGAACCACCAACCTTTCGGTTAACAGCCGAACGCGCTAACCGATTGCGCCACAGAGACGGAACTGACGAGATGGGGCTCACTTTAAGATGTGACTGATGTGGTGGAAGTTATGTGCCCTTGCCGAGGGAAACGTCTGGTGGTGTGTTTCAACAACTGTTGTGTAAGGGGTGGGATAGTCTTGCGCAATGACACATTGGCTTACCTGATGTATTTATTGGAAGATGTGGACACTGGGATGTACATGAAGATAAATCTAGGAATTTAGATGCATGTATTTTACTTCTGACTGTACGCATGACATATGTATACTTCTTGATGTGAACTCACTTTCTTGTGAGATGAATTAATTGTTCCAAAGCCAGGAATTTGTTCCTATGACGTAAAATGCATGCCTTTTACTTTTGTCTTTGCACGTGACTAATATATACTTCTTGAAATTGAACTCAATTTCTTGTCAGATGGTAAAAGAATTTGTTCCAATGCCGGGAATCGAACCCGGGCCGCCTGGGTGAAAGCCAGGAATCCTAACCACTAGACCACATTGGAAGCTGATATTTTACAGGCAATGGTAAAGGACTGAATGCTGGCTGTATTCCTGCCGTCTTTGTGCACAGAGTTCTTGTGCATGAGAATGACGACCTGACATTAATGAATACATGTATATCAAGTGTGTTAGAGACTTGTTTAAACTGATATATCGTATTGTAGCATGTATTTGCGTCAACTACAAACATCTGTAAAATCCAAAAGAGCGAAATATCAAGTACTGATGTTTACAAAAAGCAAGTGCGTCCATGGGTGGGCTTGAACCACCAACCTTTCGGTTAACAGCCGAACACGCTAACCGATTGCGCCACAGAGACGGAACTGACGAGATGGGGCTCACTTTAAGATGTGACTGATGTGGTGGAAGTTATGTGCCCTTGCCGAGGGAAACGTCTGGTGGTGTGTTTCAACAACTGTTGTGTAAGGGGTGGGATAGTCTTGCGCAATGACACATTGGCTTACCTGATGTATTTATTGGAAGATGTGGACACTGGGATGTACATGAAGATAAATCTAGGACTTTAGATGCATGTATTTTACTTCTGACTGTACGCATGACATATGTATACTTCTTGATGTGAACTCACTTTCTTGTGAGATGAATTAATTGTTCCCAAGCCAGGAATTTGTTCCTATGACGTAAAATGCATGCCTTTTACTTTTGTCTTTGCACGTGACTAATATATACTTCTTGAAATTGAACTCAATTTCTTGTCAGATGGTAAAAGAATTTGTTCCAATGCCGGGAATCGAACCCGGGCCGCCTGGGTGAAAGCCAGGAATCCTAACCACTAGACCACATTGGAAGCTGATATTTTACAGGCAATGGTAAAGGACTGAATGCTGGCTGTATTCCTGCCGTCTTTGTGCACAGAGTTCTTGTACATGAGAATGACGACCTGACATTAATGAATTCATGTATATCAAGTGTGTTAGAGACTTGTTTAAACTGATATATCGTATTGTAGCATGTATTTGCGTCAACTACAAACATCTGTAAAATCCAAAAGAGCGAAATATCAAGTACTGATGTTTACAAAAAGCAAGTGCGTCCATGGGTGGGCTTGAACCACCAACCTTTCGGTTAACAGCCGAACGCGCTAACCGATTGCGCCACAGAGACGGAACTGACGAGATGGGGCTCACTTTAAGATGTGACTGATGTGGTGGAAGTTATGTGCCCTTGCCGAGGGAAACGTCTGGTGGTGTGTTTCAACAACTGTTGTGTAAGGGGTGGGATAGTCTTGCGCAATGACACATTGGCTTACCTGATGTATTTATTGGAAGATGTGGACACTGGGATGTACATGAAGATAAATCTAGGAATTTAGATGCATGTATTTTACTTCTGACTGTACGCATGACATATGTATACTTCTTGATGTGAACTCACTTTCTTGTGAGATGAATTAATTGTTCCAAAGCCAGGAATTTGTTCCTATGACGTAAAATGCATGCCTTTTACTTTTGTCTTTGCACGTGACTAATATATACTTCTTGAAATTGAACTCAATTTCTTGTCAGATGGTAAAAGAATTTGTTCCAATGCCGGGAATCGAACCCGGGCCGCCTGGGTGAAAGCCAGGAATCCTAACCACTAGACCACATTGGAAGCTGATATTTTACAGGCAATGGTAAAGGACTGAATGCTGGCTGTATTCCTGCCGTCTTTGTGCACAGAGTTCTTGTGCATGAGAATGACGACCTGACATTAATGAATACATGTATATCAAGTGTGTTAGAGACTTGTTTAAACTGATATATCGTATTGTAGCATGTATTTGCGTCAACTACAAACATCTGTAAAATCCAAAAGAGCGAAATATCAAGTACTGATGTTTACAAAAAGCAAGTGCGTCCATGGGTGGGCTTGAACCACCAACCTTTCGGTTAACAGCCGAACACGCTAACCGATTGCGCCACAGAGACGGAACTGACGAGATGGGGCTCACTTTAAGATGTGACTGATGTGGTGGAAGTTATGTGCCCTTGCCGAGGGAAACGTCTGGTGGTGTGTTTCAACAACTGTTGTGTAAGGGGTGGGATAGTCTTGCGCAATGACACATTGGCTTACCTGATGTATTTATTGGAAGATGTGGACACTGGGATGTACATGAAGATAAATCTAGGAATTTAGATGCATGTATTTTACTTCTGACTGTACGCATGACATATGTATACTTCTTGATGTGAACTCACTTTCTTGTGAGATGAATTAATTGTTCCAAAGCCAGGAATTTGTTCCTATGACGTAAAATGCATGCCTTTTACTTTTGTCTTTGCACGTGACTAATATATACTTCTTGAAATTGAACTCAATTTCTTGTCAGATGGTAAAAGAATTTGTTCCAATGCCGGGAATGGAACCCGGGCCGCCTGGGTGAAAGCCAGGAATCCTAACCACTAGACCACATTGGAAGCTGATATTTTACAGGCAATGGTAAAGGACAGAATGCTGGCTGTATTCCTGCCGTCTTTGTGCACAGAGTTCTTGTGCATGAGAATGACGACCTGACATTAATGAATACATGTATATCAAGTGTGTTAGAGACTTGTTTAAACTGATATATCGTATTGTAGCATGTATTTGCGTCAACTACAAACATCTGTAAAATCCAAAAGAGCGAAATATCAAGTACTGATGTTTACAAAAAGCAACTGCGTCCATGGGTGGGCTTGAACCACCAACCTTTCGGTTAACAGCCGAACACGCTAACCGATTGCGCCACAGAGACGGAACTGACGAGATGGGGCTCACTTTAAGATGTGACTGATGTGGTGGAAGTTATGTGCCCTTGCCGAGGGAAACGTCTGGTGGTGTGTTTCAACAACTGTTGTGTAAGGGGTGGGATAGTCTTGCGCAATGACACATTGGCTTACCTGATGTATTTATTGGAAGATGTGGACACTGGGATGTACATGAAGATAAATCTAGGACTTTAGATGCATGTATTTTACTTCTGACTGTACGCATGACATATGTATACTTCTTGATGTGAACTCACTTTCTTGTGAGATGAATTAATTGTTCCAAAGCCAGGAATTTGTTCCTATGACGTAAACTGCATGCCTTTTACTTTTGTCTTTGCACGTGACTAATATATACTTCTTGAAATTGAACTCAATTTCTTGTCAGATGGTAAAAGAATTTGTTCCAATGCCGGGAATGGAACCCGGGCCGCCTGGGTGAAAGCCAGGAATCCTAACCACTAGACCACATTGGAAGCTGATATTTTACAGGCAATGGTAAAGGACTGAATGCTGGCTGTATTCCTGCCGTCTTTGTGCACAGAGTTCTTGTGCATGAGAATGACGACCTGACATTAATGAATACATGTATATCAAGTGTGTTAGAGACTTGTTTAAACTGATATATCGTATTGTAGCATGTATTTGCGTCAACTACAAACATCTGTAAAATCCAAAAGAGCGAAATATCAAGTACTGATGTTTACAAAAAGCAACTGCGTCCATGGGTGGGCTTGAACCACCAACCTTTCGGTTAACAGCCGAACACGCTAACCGATTGCGCCACAGAGACGGAACTGACGAGATGGGGCTCACTTTAAGATGTGACTGATGTGGTGGAAGTTATGTGCCCTTGCCGAGGGAAACGTCTGGTGGTGTGTTTCAACAACTGTTGTGTAAGGGGTGGGATAGTCTTGCGCAATGACACATTGGCTTACCTGATGTATTTATTGGAAGATGTGGACACTGGGATGTACATGAAGATAAATCTAGGAATTTAGATGCATGTATTTTACTTCTGACTGTACGCATGACATATGTATACTTCTTGATGTGAACTCACTTTCTTGTGAGATGAATTAATTGTTCCAAAGCCAGGAATTTGTTCCTATGACGTAAAATGCATGCCTTTTACTTTTGTCTTTGCACGTGACTAATATATACTTCTTGAAATTGAACTCAATTTCTTGTCAGATGGTAAAAGAATTTGTTCCAATGCCGGGAATGGAACCCGGGCCGCCTGGGTGAAAGCCAGGAATCCTAACCACTAGACCACATTGGAAGCTGATATTTTACAGGCAATGGTAAAGGACAGAATGCTGGCTGTATTCCTGCCGTCTTTGTGCACAGAGTTCTTGTGCATGAGAATGACGACCTGACATTAATGAATACATGTATATCAAGTGTGTTAGAGACTTGTTTAAACTGATATATCGTATTGTAGCATGTATTTGCGTCAACTACAAACATCTGTAAAATCCAAAAGAGCGAAATATCAAGTACTGATGTTTACAAAAAGCAACTGCGTCCATGGGTGGGCTTGAACCACCAACCTTTCGGTTAACAGCCGAACACGCTAACCGATTGCGCCACAGAGACGGAACTGACGAGATGGGGCTCACTTTAAGATGTGACTGATGTGGTGGAAGTTATGTGCCCTTGCCGAGGGAAACGTCTGGTGGTGTGTTTCAACAACTGTTGTGTAAGGGGTGGGATAGTCTTGCGCAATGACACATTGGCTTACCTGATGTATTTATTGGAAGATGTGGACACTGGGATGTACATGAAGATAAATCTAGGAATTTAGATGCATGTATTTTACTTCTGACTGTACGCATGACATATGTATACTTCTTGATGTGAACTCACTTTCTTGTGAGATGAATTAATTGTTCCAAAGCCAGGAATTTGTTCCTATGACGTAAAATGCATGCCTTTTACTTTTGTCTTTGCACGTGACTAATATATACTTCTTGAAATTGAACTCAATTTCTTGTCAGATGGTAAAAGAATTTGTTCCAATGCCGGGAATGGAACCCGGGCCGCCTGGGTGAAAGCCAGGAATCCTAACCACTAGACCACATTGGAAGCTGATATTTTACAGGCAATGGTAAAGGACTGAATGCTGGCTGTATTCCTGCCGTCTTTGTGCACAGAGTTCTTGTGCATGAGAATGACGACCTGACATTAATGAATACATGTATATCAAGTGTGTTAGAGACTTGTTTAAACTGATATATCGTATTGTAGCATGTATTTGCGTCAACTACAAACATCTGTAAAATCCAAAAGAGCGAAATATCAAGTACTGATGTTTACAAAAAGCAAGTGCGTCCATGGGTGGGCTTGAACCACCAACCTTTCGGTTAACAGCCGAACGCGCTAACCGATTGCGCCACAGAGACGGAACTGACGAGATGGGGCTCACTTTAAGATGTGACTGATGTGGTGGAAGTTATGTGCCCTTGCCGAGGGAAACGTCTGGTGGTGTGTTTCAACAACTGTTGTGTAAGGGGTGGGATAGTCTTGCGCAATGACACATTGGCTTACCTGATGTATTTATTGGAAGATGTGGACACTGGGATGTACATGAAGATAAATCTAGGACTTTAGATGCATGTATTTTACTTCTGACTGTACGCATGACATATGTATACTTCTTGATGTGAACTCACTTTCTTGTGAGATGAATTAATTGTTCCAAAGCCAGGAATTTGTTCCTATGACGTAAAATGCATGCCTTTTACTTTTGTCTTTGCACGTGACTAATATATACTTCTTGAAATTGAACTCAATTTCTTGTCAGATGGTAAAAGAATTTGTTCCAATGCCGGGAATCGAACCCGGGCCGCCTGGGTGAAAGCCAGGAATCCTAACCACTAGACCACATTGGAAGCTGATATTTTACAGGCAATGGTAAAGGACAGAATGCTGGCTGTATTCCTGCCGTCTTTGTGCACAGAGTTCTTGTGCATGAGAATGACGACCTGACATTAATGAATACATGTATATCAAGTGTGTTAGAGACTTGTTTAAACTGATATATCGTATTGTAGCATGTATTTGCGTCAACTACAAACATCTGTAAAATCCAAAAGAGCGAAATATCAAGTACTGATGTTTACAAAAAGCAACTGCGTCCATGGGTGGGCTTGAACCACCAACCTTTCGGTTAACAGCCGAACGCGCTAACCGATTGCGCCACAGAGACGGAACTGACGAGATGGGGCTCACTTTAAGATGTGACTGATGTGGTGGAAGTTATGTGCCCTTGCCGAGGGAAACGTCTGGTGGTGTGTTTCAACAACTGTTGTGTAAGGGGTGGGATAGTCTTGCGCAATGACACATTGGCTTACCTGATGTATTTATTGGAAGATGTGGACACTGGGATGTACATGAAGATAAATCTAGGAATTTAGATGCATGTATTTTACTTCTGACTGTACGCATGACATATGTATACTTCTTGATGTGAACTCACTTTCTTGTGAGATGAATTAATTGTTCCAAAGCCAGGAATTTGTTCCTATGACGTAAAATGCATGCCTTTTACTTTTGTCTTTGCACGTGACTAATATATACTTCTTGAAATTGAACTCAATTTCTTGTCAGATGGTAAAAGAATTTGTTCCAATGCCGGGAATGGAACCCGGGCCGCCTGGGTGAAAGCCAGGAATCCTAACCACTAGACCACATTGGAAGCTGATATTTTACAGGCAATGGTAAAGGAGTGAATGCTGGCTGTATTCCTGCCGTCTTTGTGCACAGAGTTCTTGTGCATGAGAATGACGACCTGACATTAATGAATACATGTATATCAAGTGTGTTAGAGACTTGTTTAAACTGATATATCGTATTGTAGCATGTATTTGCGTCAACTACAAACATCTGTAAAATCCAAAAGAGCGAAATATCAAGTACTGATGTTTACAAAAAGCAAGTGCGTCCATGGGTGGGCTTGAACCACCAACCTTTCGGTTAACAGCCGAACACGCTAACCGATTGCGCCACAGAGACGGAACTGACGAGATGGGGCTCACTTTAAGATGTGACTGATGTGGTGGAAGTTATGTGCCCTTGCCGAGGGAAACGTCTGGTGGTGTGTTTCAACAACTGTTGTGTAAGGGGTGGGATAGTCTTGCGCAATGACACATTGGCTTACCTGATGTATTTATTGGAAGATGTGGACACTGGGATGTACATGAAGATAAATCTAGGACTTTAGATGCATGTATTTTACTTCTGACTGTACGCATGACATATGTATACTTCTTGATGTGAACTCACTTTCTTGTGAGATGAATTAATTGTTCCAAAGCCAGGAATTTGTTCCTATGACGTAAACTGCATGCCTTTTACTTTTGACTTTGCACATGACTAATATATACTTCTTGAAATTGAACTCAATTTCTTGTCAGATGGTAAAAGAATTTGTTCCAATGCCGGGAATCGAACCCGGGCCGCCTGGGTGAAAGCCAGGAATCCTAACCACTAGACCACATTGGAAGCTGATATTTTACAGGCAATGGTAAAGGACAGAATGCTGGCTGTATTCCTGCCGTCTTTGTGCACAGAGTTCTTGTGCATGAGAATGACGACCTGACATTAATGAATACATGTATATCAAGTGTGTTAGAGACTTGTTTAAACTGATATATCGTATTGTAGCATGTATTTGCGTCAACTACAAACATCTGTAAAATCCAAAAGAGCGAAATATCAAGTACTGATGTTTACAAAAAGCAAGTGCGTCCCTGGGTGGGCTTGAACCACCAACCTTTCGGTTAACAGCCGAACGCGCTAACCGATTGCGCCACAGAGACGGAACTGACGAGATGGGGCTCACTTTAAGATGTGACTGATGTGGTGGAAGTTATGTGCCCTTGCCGAGGGAAACGTCTGGTGGTGTGTTTCAACAACTGTTGTGTAAGGGGTGGGATAGTCTTGCGCAATGACACATTGGCTTACCTGATGTATTTATTGGAAGATGTGGACACTGGGATGTACATGAAGATAAATCTAGGACTTTAGATGCATGTTTTTTACTTCTGACTGTACGCATGACATATGTATACTTCTTGATGTGAACTCACTTTCTTGTGAGATGAATTAATTGTTCCAAAGCCAGGAATTTGTTCCTATGACGTAAAATGCATGCCTTTTACTTTTGTCTTTGCACGTGACTAATATATACTTCTTGAAATTGAACTCAATTTCTTGTCAGATGGTAAAAGAATTTGTTCCAATGCCGGGAATGGAACCCGGGCCGCCTGGGTGAAAGCCAGGAATCCTAACCACTAGACCACATTGGAAGCTGATATTTTACAGGCAATGGTAAAGGACTGAATGCTGGCTGTATTCCTGCCGTCTTTGTGCACAGAGTTCTTGTGCATGAGAATGACGACCTGACATTAATGAATACATGTATATCAAGTGTGTTAGAGACTTGTTTAAACTGATATATCGTATTGTAGCATGTATTTGCGTCAACTACAAACATCTGTAAAATCCAAAAGAGCGAAATATCAAGTACTGATGTTTACAAAAAGCAAGTGCGTCCCTGGGTGGGCTTGAACCACCAACCTTTCGGTTAACAGCCGAACACGCTAACCGATTGCGCCACAGAGACGGAACTGACGAGATGGGGCTCACTTTAAGATGTGACTGATGTGGTGGAAGTTATGTGCCCTTGCCGAGGGAAACGTCTGGTGGTGTGTTTCAACAACTGTTGTGTAAGGGGTGGGATAGTCTTGCGCAATGACACATTGGCTTACCTGATGTATTTATTGGAAGATGTGGACACTGGGATGTACATGAAGATAAATCTAGGACTTTAGATGCATGTATTTTACTTCTGACTGTACGCATGACATATGTATACTTCTTGATGTGAACTCACTTTCTTGTGAGATGAATTAATTGTTCCAAAGCCAGGAATTTGTTCCTATGACGTAAAATGCATGCCTTTTACTTTTGTCTTTGCACGTGACTAATATATACTTCTTGAAATTGAACTCAATTTCTTGTCAGATGGTAAAAGAATTTGTTCCAATGGCGGGAATGGAACCCGGGCCGCCTGGGTGAAAGCCAGGAATCCTAACCACTAGACCACATTGGAAGCTGATATTTTACAGGCAATGGTAAAGGACTGAATGCTGGCTGTATTCCTGCCGTCTTTGTGCACAGAGTTCTTGTGCATGAGAATGACGACCTGACATTAATGAATACATGTATATCAAGTGTGTTAGAGACTTGTTTAAACTGATATATCGTATTGTAGCATGTATTTGCGTCAACTACAAACATCTGTAAAATCCAAAAGAGCGAAATATCAAGTACTGATGTTTACAAAAAGCAAGTGCGTCCATGGGTGGGCTTGAACCACCAACCTTTCGGTTAACAGCCGAACACGCTAACCGATTGCGCCACAGAGACGGAACTGACGAGATGGGGCTCACTTTAAGATGTGACTGATGTGGTGGAAGTTATGTGCCCTTGCCGAGGGAAACGTCTGGTGGTGTGTTTCAACAACTGTTGTGTAAGGGGTGGGATAGTCTTGCGCAATGACACATTGGCTTACCTGATGTATTTATTGGAAGATGTGGACACTGGGATGTACATGAAGATAAATCTAGGACTTTAGATGCATGTATTTTACTTCTGACTGTACGCATGACATATGTATACTTCTTGATGTGAACTCACTTTCTTGTGAGATGAATTAATTGTTCCAAAGCCAGGAATTTGTTCCTATGACGTAAAATGCATGCCTTTTACTTTTGTCTTTGCACGTGACTAATATATACTTCTTGAAATTGAACTCAATTTCTTGTCAGATGGTAAAAGAATTTGTTCCAATGCCGGGAATCGAACCCGGGCCGCCTGGGTGAAAGCCAGGAATCCTAACCACTAGACCACATTGGAAGCTGATATTTTACAGGCAATGGTAAAGGACTGAATGCTGGCTGTATTCCTGCCGTCTTTGTGCACAGAGTTCTTGTGCATGAGAATGACGACCTGACATTAATGAATACATGTATATCAAGTGTGTTAGAGACTTGTTTAAACTGATATATCGTATTGTAGCATGTATTTGCGTCAACTACAAACATCTGTAAAATCCAAAAGAGCGAAATATCAAGTACTGATGTTTACAAAAAGCAAGTGCGTCCCTGGGTGGGCTTGAACCACCAACCTTTCGGTTAACAGCCGAACGCGCTAACCGATTGTGCCACAGAGACGGAACTGACGAGATGGGGCTCACTTTAAGATGTGACTGATGTGGTGGAAGTTATGTGCCCTTGCCGAGGGAAACGTCTGGTGGTGTGTTTCAACAACTGTTGTGTAAGGGGTGGGATAGTCTTGCGCAATGACACATTGGCTTACCTGATGTATTTATTGGAAGATGTGGACACTGGGATGTACATGAAGATAAATCTAGGACTTTAGATGCATGTTTTTTACTTCTGACTGTACGCATGACATATGTATACTTCTTGATGTGAACTCACTTTCTTGTGAGATGAATTAATTGTTCCAAAGCCAGGAATTTGTTCCTATGACGTAAAATGCATGCCTTTTACTTTTGTCTTTGCACGTGACTAATATATACTTCTTGAAATTGAACTCAATTTCTTGTCAGATGGTAAAAGAATTTGTTCCAATGCCGGGAATCGAACCCGGGCCGCCTGGGTGAAAGCCAGGAATCCTAACCACTAGACCACATTGGAAGCTGATATTTTACAGGCAATGGTAAAGGACTGAATGCTGGCTGTATTCCTGCCGTCTTTGTGCACAGAGTTCTTGTGCATGAGAATGACGACCTGACATTAATGAATACATGTATATCAAGTGTGTTAGAGACTTGTTTAAACTGATATATCGTATTGTAGCATGTATTTGCGTCAACTACAAACATCTGTAAAATCCAAAAGAGCGAAATATCAAGTACTGATGTTTACAAAAAGCAAGTGCGTCCATGGGTGGGCTTGAACCACCAACCTTTCGGTTAACAGCCGAACACGCTAACCGATTGCGCCACAGAGACGGAACTGACGAGATGGGGCTCACTTTAAGATGTGACTGATGTGGTGGAAGTTATGTGCCCTTGCCGAGGGAAACGTCTGGTGGTGTGTTTCAACAACTGTTGTGTAAGGGGTGGGATAGTCTTGCGCAATGACACATTGGCTTACCTGATGTATTTATTGGAAGATGTGGACACTGGGATGTACATGAAGATAAATCTAGGAATTTAGATGCATGTATTTTACTTCTGACTGTACGCATGACATATGTATACTTCTTGATGTGAACTCACTTTCTTGTGAGATGAATTAATTGTTCCAAAGCCAGGAATTTGTTCCTATGACGTAAAATGCATGCCTTTTACTTTTGTCTTTGCACGTGACTAATATATACTTCTTGAAATTGAACTCAATTTCTTGTCAGATGGTAAAAGAATTTGTTCCAATGCCGGGAATCGAACCCGGGCCGCCTCGGTGAAAGCCAGGAATCCTAACCACTAGACCACATTGGAAGCTGATATTTTACAGGCAATGGTAAAGGACTGAATGCTGGCTGTATTCCTGCCGTCTTTGTGCACAGAGTTCTTGTGCATGAGAATGACGACCTGACATTAATGAATACATGTATATCAAGTGTGTTAGAGACTTGTTTAAACTGATATATCGTATTGTAGCATGTATTTGCGTCAACTACAAACATCTGTAAAATCCAAAAGAGCGAAATATCAAGTACTGATGTTTACAAAAAGCAAGTGCGTCCCTGGGTGGGCTTGAACCACCAACCTTTCGGTTAACAGCCGAACGCGCTAACCGGTTGTGCCACAGAGACGGAACTGACGAGATGGGGCTCACTTTAAGATGTGACTGATGTGGTGGAAGTTATGTGCCCTTGCCGAGGGAAACGTCTGGTGGTGTGTTTCAACAACTGTTGTGTAAGGGGTGGGATAGTTTTGCGCAATGACACATTGGCTTACCTGATGTATTTATTGGAAGATGTGGACACTGGGATGTACATGAAGATAAATCTAGGACTTTAGATGCATGTTTTTTACTTCTGACTGTACACATGACAAATGTATACTTCTTGATGTGAACTCACTTTCTTGTGAGATGAATTAATTGTTCCAAAGCCAGGAATTTGTTCCTATGACGTAAACTGCATGCCTTTTACTTTTGACTTTGCACGTGACTAATATATACTTCTTGAAATTGAACTCAATTTCCTGTCAGATGGTAAAAGAATTTGTTCCATTGCCGGGAATGGAACCCGAGCCGCCTGGGTGAAAGCCAGGAATCCTAACCACTAGACCACATTGGAAGCTGATATTTTACAGGCAATGTTGAAGGAGTGAATGCTGGCTGTATTCCTGCCGTCTTTGTGCACAGAGTTCTTGTGCATGAGAATGACGACCTGACATTAATGAATTCATGTATATCAAGTGTGTTAGAGACTTGTTTAAACTGATATATCGTATTGTAGCATGTATTTGCGTCAACTACAAACATCTGTAAAATCCAAAAGAGCGAAATATCAAGTACTGATGTTTACAAAAAGCAAGTGCGTCCCTGGGTGGGCTTGAACCACCAACCTTTCGGTTAACAGCCGAACGCGCTAACCGATTGCGCCACAGAGACGGAACTGACGAGATGGGGCTCACTTTAAGATGTGACTGATGTGGTGGAAGTTATGTGCCCTTGCCGAGGAAAACGTCTGGTGGTGTGTTTCAACAACTGTTGTGTAAGGGGTGGGATAGTCTTGCGCAATGACACATTGGCTTACCTGATGTATTTATTGGAAGATGTGGACACTGGGATGTACATGAAGATAAATCTAGGACTTTAGATGCATGTATTTTACTTCTGACTGTACGCATGACATATGTATACTTCTTGATGTGAACTCACTTTCTTGTGAGATGAATTAATTGTTCCAAAGCCAGGAATTTGTTCCTATGACGTAAACTGCATGCCTTTTACTTTTGTCTTTGCACGTGACTAAAATATATTTCTTGAAATTGAACTCAATTTCTTGTCAGATGGTAAAAGAATTTGTTCCAATGCCGGGAATCGAACCCGGGCCGCCTGGGTGAAAGCCAGGAATCTTAACCACTAGACCACATTGGAAGCTGATATTTTACAGGCAATGGTAAAGGACTGAATGCTGGCTGTATTCCTGCCGTCTTTGTGCACAGAGTTCTTGTGCATGAGAATGACGACCTGACATTAATGAATACATGTTCCAGTATATCAAGTGTGTTAGAGACTTGTTTAAACTGATATATCGTATTGTAGCATGTATTTGCGTCAACTACAAACATCTGTAAAATCCAAAAGAGCGAAATATCAAGTACTGATGTTTACAAAAAGCAAGTGCGTCCCTGGGTGGGCTTGAACCACCAACCTTTCGGTTAACAGCCGAACGCGCTAACCGATTGCGCCACAGAGACGGAACTGACGAGATGGGGCTCACTTTAAGATGTGACTGATGTGGTGGAAGTTATGTGCCCTTGCCGAGGGAAACGTCTGGTGGTGTGTTTCAACAACTGTTGTGTAAGGGGTGGGATAGTCTTGCGCAATGACACATTGGCTTACCTGATGTATTTATTGGAAGATGTGGATACTGGGATGTACATGAAGATAAATCTAGGACTTTAGATGCATGTATTTTACTTCTGACTGTACGCATGACATATGTATACTTCTTGATGTGAACTCACTTTCTTGTGAGATGAATTAATTGTTCCAAAGCCAGGAATTTGTTCCTATGACGTAAACTGCATGCCTTTTGCTTTTGACTTTGCACGTGACTAATATATACTTCTTGAAATTGAACTCAATTTCTTGTCAGATGGTAAAAGAATTTGTTCCAATGCCGGGAATCGAACCCGGGCCGCCTGGGTGAAAGCCAGGAATCCTAACCACTAGACCACATTGGAAGCTGATATTTTAAAGGCAATGGTAAAGGACTGAATGCTGGCTGTATTCCTGCCGTCTTTGTGCACAGAGTTCTTGTGCATGAGAATGACGACCTGACATTAATGAATACATGTATATCAAGTGTGTTAGAGACTTGTTTAAACTGATATATCGTATTGTAGCATGTATTTGCGTCAACTACAAACATCTGTAAAATCCAAAAGAGCGAAATATCAAGTACTGATGTTTACAAAAAGCAAGTGCGTCCCTGGGTGGGCTTGAACCACAAACCTTTCGGTTAACAGCCGAACGCGCTAACCGATTGCGCCACAGAGACGGAACTGACGAGATGGGGCTCACTTTAAGATTTGACTGATGTGGTGGAAGTTATGTGCCCTTGTCGTGGGAAACGTCTGGTGGTGTGTTTCAACAACTGTTGTGTAAGGGGTGGGATAGTCTTGCACAATGACACATTGGCTTACCTGATGTATTTATTGGAAGATGTGGACACTGGGATGTACATGAAGATAAATCTAGGACTTTAGATGCATGTATTTTACTTCTGACTGTACACATGACATATGTATACTTCTTGATGTGAACTCACTTTCTTGTGAGATGAATTAATTGTTCCAAAGCCAGGAATTTGTTCCTATGACTTAAAATGCATGCCTTTTACTTTTGACTTTGCACGTGACTAATATATACTTCTTGAAATTGAAGTCAATTTCTTGTCAGATGGTAAAAGAATTTGTTCCAATGCCGGGAATCGAACCCGGGCCGCCTGGGTGAAAGCCAGGAATCCTAACCACTAGACCACATTGGAAGCTGATATTTTACAGGCAATGTTGAAGGACTGAATGCTGGCTGTATTCCTGCCGTCTTTGTGCACAGAGTTCTTGTGCATGAGAATGACGACCTGACATTAATGAATACATGTATATCAAGTGTGTTAGAGACTTGTTTAAACTGATATATCGTATTGTAGCATGTATTTGCGTCAACTACAAACATCTGTAAAATCCAAAAGAGCGAAATATCAAGTACTGATGTTTACAAAAAGCAAGTGCGTCCCTGGGTGGGCTTGAACCACCAACCTTTCGGTTAACAGCCGAACGCGCTAACCGATTGCGCCACAGAGACGGAACTGACGAGATGGGGCTCACTTTAAGATGTGACTGATGTGGTGGAAGTTATGTGCCCTTGCCGAGGGAAACGTCTGGTGGTGTGTTTCAACAACTGTTGTGTAAGGGGTGGGATAGTCTTGCGCAATGACACATTGGCTTACCTGATGTATTTATTGGAAGATGTGGACACTGGGATGTACATGAAGATAAATCTAGGACTTTAGATGCATGTATTTTACTTCTGACTGTACGCATGACATATGTATACTTCTTGATGTGAACTCACTTTCTTGTGAGATGAATTAATTGTTCCAAAGCCAGGAATTTGTTCCTATGACGTAAAATGCATGCCTTTTACTTTTGACTTTGCACGTGACTAATATATACTTCTTAAAGTCTTTGAATGTCATATAGAAGTGAAAATACATAAGAATGAAGATTTTTATGGATATCAACTTCTTTATGAGAGAACACAACGTTTCGGAGTTAATGCTTTCTCCTTCACCAGGTGATTGAGAAAGGGATACAGAGGTGTATTTATATGTACAGGTAAAACAATAACAAAGTAACAAGTGGAATGAGTTAACGAAAGCTAGTATAAACAAGCACTGATAGGAAGCCGATAGTTAAGATAACAATGATGGAAGCCAATGGTAATGACTTGGACACCCAGCTCACCATAGACAGCATCATCAACCTCGCCCGCAGCTGCTTTGACACCTCCTACTTCACATTCAATGGTAAGATATACAAGCAGATCCACGGTCTCCCCATGGGCTCACCTCTTTCTCCTCTCATTACAGAAATCTTCATGACCTCCTTCGAGGAAGCAGCCCTCTCCACAGCTCCGTTCCAGCCCCTCTGTTGGTACCGCAAAGTCGACGACACCTTCACCACCATCGCCTATGACAACCACCCCAATGAGCTCCTCAACCACCTCAACGACCAACATCCAAGAATCAAGTTCACCATGGAGACTGAGACCAACCAACACCTGCCCTTCCTTGATGTATCCCTCCACACCACAGACGATGGACTTAGAACCTCAGTTTACCGCAAGCCGACGCACACCGACCAGTACATCCACTACAACTCCTGCCACCACCCTCAGATCAAGCAAGCTATCATCGCCACCCTTACCAGACGTGCCAAAGCCCTCTGCCACCCCGATGCCCTAAACAATGAACTGGACCACCTCAGAAAGACATTCACCACACTCAACGGTTACCCTCCCCAGCTCGTCACAGCCACCATCAACAAGACCCTTAAGGACCGAGAACCCCGCCCCAAACCTTCTCCATCACCCACCAGAGTAACCATACCCTACCTTGGCCCCATCAGTCATCAAATATCACGCCTCATCAAGACCAAAGCCAGCATCGATGTCACCTTCTCCAGTGGCAAGACCATCAAGACCTACCTAAAAGCCAACGGTAAAGGACCCAGCTGTGAACACCCTAACCCGAGAGGATGCATCTACCAGAACCCTAACCCGAGAGGATGCATCTACCAGATCCCTTGCAACTGTGGCGACCTATACATTGGAGAAACGCTGAGACCAATCAACACCAGAATGAAGGAACATCAGACCTCAGTCAGGAAACTCGACCAGAAATCGGCCATCTCTGAACACATTCTCAAGAACCCTGAACACTCAATTCGATGGGAGGACACTAGGATACTATCTACCAACAACAACAACTGGCGCCAAAGGAAACTGCAAGAGGCCATCGAGATCCGGAGACAGAAACCAGCCATCAACCGCGACCAAGGAGTGTACCTACCAAGTGCCTGGGACTTATTGATAAATTAATCTCATCTACCTGTGTACATTCTATCTATGTAATTCATGTATAGCCTATCTACCCGAGTACATACTTGTGTTTGTACATCACCAACCCTCATGTAAACATGCTCACCCCCTATCGTGTGTTATGTACATCATCCTATCATGCGTAATGTATCACCATTGGCTTCCATCCTTATCCCCAATCATGTTATGTAAACATAACCAATCAACTGTAATGCATTACCATTGGCTTCCATCATTGTTATCTTAACTATCGGCTTCCTATCAGTGCTTGTTTATACTAGCTTTCGTTAACTCATTCCACTTGTTACTTTGTTATTGTTTTACCTGTACATATAAATACACCTCTGTATCCCTTTCTCAATCACCTGATGAAGGAGTAAGCATTAACTCCGAAACGTTGTGTTCTCTCATAAAGAAGTTGATATCCATAAAAATCTTCATTCTTATATATACTTCTTGAAATTGAAGTCAATTTCTTGTCAGATGGTAAAAGAATTTGTTCCAATGCCGGGAATCGAACCCGGGCCGCCTGGGTGAAAGCCAGGAATCCTAACCACTAGACCACATTGGAAGCTGATATTTTACAGGCAATGTTGAAGGACTGAATGCTGGCTGTATTCCTGCCGTCTTTGTGCACAGAGTTCTTGTGCATGAGAATGACGACCTGACATTAATTAATACATGTATATCAAGTCTGTTAGAGACTTGTTTAAACTGATATATCGTATTGTAGCATGTATTTGCGTCAACTACAAACATCTGTAAAATCCAAAAGAGCGAAATATCAAGTACTGATGTTTACAAAAAGCAAGTGCGTCCCTGGGTGGGCTTGAACCACCAACCTTTCGGTTAACAGCCGAACTCGCTAACCGATTGCGCCACAGAGACGGAACTGACGAGATGGGGCTCACTTTAAGATGTGACTGATGTGGTGGAAGTTATGTGCCCTTGCCGAGGGAAACGTCTGGTGGTGTGTTTCAACAACTGTTGTGTAAGGGGTGGGATAGTCTTGCGCAATGACACATTGGCTTACCTGATGTATTTATTGGAAGATGTGGATACTGGGATGTACATGAAGATAAATCTAGGACTTTAGATGCATGTATTTTACTTCTGACTGTACACATGACATATGTATACTTCTTGATGTGAACTCACTTTCTTGTGAGATGAATTAATTGTTCCAAAGCCAGGAATTTGTTCCTATGACGTAAAATACATGCCTTTTACTTTTGACTTTGCACGTGACTAATATATACTTCTTGAAATTGAACTCAATTTCTTGTCAGATGGTAAAAGAATTTGTTCCAATTGCGGGAATGGAACCCGGGCCGCCTGGGTGAAAGCCAGGAATCCTAACCACTTTTTTTTTTTTCATTAAAATATTTATTCACAAAATTGTAGAATTACAGTCGCAGACAGTGCTTACACTACCACCTCATGTGCAATTTTAAAATCTAACTGTATGGAGTCTGTTGATTTATCTTTTTCCCATACATTCATCCAAATATCTTTCCAATTAATATCCAGTGCAAGCTGATTCCACCAAGCGATAGCTACTGGTTCCTTGAAATGTTTTTTCCTGAGAACTTCATAACAAAATTTTGTTGTGAATAAATCAACAGACAGATCCTGGTTTTGAACAGTGCATGTTATGTCTCTTGATGGGGAGTTAGTGGCAACCTCTGACAAAATGATCTTTTTCCACTCTGACGGAAGCGCTAATAAAATAATGGCATAACATTGTTGTATGGTACTTACATCCATCTCAGGTAAGGTGTCATGGATTGTATTAAGAATAATGTGTCCAGACATGAATTTTGGAATAACTTCAAAACAAATATGCTTGATGCAAATGATTCCACTTGAAATAAATGACTGAAACATAAGAGTTTTTCCATTGAATGTAATCAATGGATTCTTAAATATTGGCTGATTCATGATATCATCTACCTTTTTAAGTAATGGTCTTTTTCCTTCATTCAATTCATTCCATGCAGCTAGTAATTCTGCATAAAATGGACTTATATTCTGTAAATAGGCTTTATCATATTCAAGGCTTAAAGCATCAATTCCTAAGTTCATTTTCAGAAGATGTGACATAAAATATACAAATGTTTGTTTCCAAATACAACTGAGCTGACAATTGACATAGGCTGTCAGTAATTTCAGCCTTAAAGCATATTTTTTTAAACGTAAATCTGGTATATTAAGACCTCCATCTAAACAAACACCAATGCATGTACCGTGTGTTATTTTGGCAGGTTTGTTATGCCATAAAAAGTCTCTAAACATTTGTGTAAATTTATTCTCCACCCAATATGGAACAGGTAGTACAGTGAACATATACCACAAACGAGAGCTCATAAGGATATTAATAACAATGGCTCTGCCTTGTAAGGTTAACTGTCTACGCAGCCATGAATTTAACAGTGCTTGTATTTTGTCCATTTTCTTCCTCCAGTTTAAAGTTTCACACATCGCTTTGTCGATGCTGAAATAAATGCCCAATACTGCTATACAATCTCTTTTCACTTTAACCGGAATGTTGATTGAAAAATCTCTAAACCTTGTTTTACCCAATAACAAAATTTCCGATTTTTCAACATTGATTTTTGCACCCGTTGCCTCACAATAGAAGTTAACTGTACTAAATGTTTCAAGGACAGAGTTAACATCTGAAACAGTAACTTTTGTGTCATCAGCATGTTGGTATATCAAAGAATTAATATCATTACTGATGTTAATTCCATGAATATCAGGATTGTTTTTTATTATTAAATTCAGTGGCTCTGACACCAACACATATAGCATAGAGCTCATTGGATCCCCCTGCCTAACTCCACGAGTTAAAGTGAAGTATGGTGTCAAATGACCATTGCATTTCACAGAACGCTTTATATCAGTATATAGGATCTTAATCCATGAAATGAAAAAAATCTCCAAAGTTAAATTTCCTAAGAATTTGAAATAAATATTGGTGCGATACCCTATCAAAGGCTTTTTCTTGATCTATTTTAATGAGATAGGAGTCATCATTATGATTACTGACAACATCAATGACATCTCTAACAGAATGTAGTTTACTGGCTATGTCTCTTCCTGGTATGCAACAAGATTGTTCAGGGGAGACAACTGAAGCCATCACATTTCTCAATCTCAACGACAACACTCTAGAAATGAGCTTAGAGTCTACATTAATTAATGAGATAGGTCTGTAACACTTAATGTCCCTTTTGTCACCTTTCTTTTTATAAAATAAACTAATAATACTCTTTTTCATGGAGCGAGAAAGATTATGCTCTTTGTATATACCATCTACAACTTCTAAAAAGAAGGGACATAAAATATTCCAAAACTTTAAATAAAACTCAACAGTTAGGCCGTCCGGACCCGGTGATTTATTCTTTTTCATTCCTTTGAGTGCTTTTGTAAGCTCACTCTGAGAAATAGGTACGTCACATGATTGTTTTTCTTCTTCAGAAAGTTTTTTCCCAATATTATCAATGAGACTTTGTTGTTTTACGAAATCACATTGCTCAGCAGTAAATAAGGATGAGTAAAATTGCTGAGCAGTATCTAAAATATCCTCTGTATTCCTGGCTATAGTACCATCTTCCTTGTACAGTGATTTTATTGAATTAGCCTGTTGTTTACTTTTTTCAAGGTTCAAAAAGTAAGTGGTGTTTCTATCTGACTCCAGCGTGCACTGAGCTTTTGACCTGAGAATAGCACCCTTGCATTTATTATTCTCATACACCTCTAGTTCACTTTCCAATAATTGTAAATCGGTAGATTTATAGCCAGGAATGGAGGATATTTTATGATATTCAATTCTAAGCTTATTTTGAATTTTATAATAATCAGCTTTTGCTTCCCTGTTTTTCTTAGATGCATAAAATCTGGAAAATGTTTTAAATTTGTATTTTAAGTTATCCCTCCATATCAATGGATCTGTTTTAAGTAAAGGGCATTGTTTTGCCTCCTCTATTAATGCACTAATTCGTAAGTAGAATGTGAAATCTTCCAGAAGCTGATTATTAAAAATCCATACCCCAGGACCTCTTTCTACTGAAGAAAAGTCCAATCTGAGGGCTACTATACTGTGATCGCTCACAGAGGAATATCTAATGTAACTATTTACAGCACTTGTAATGAGATCTCTTGAAACAATTATCAGATCAATTCTAGATTGTTTCATACTTCCTAACACAGACTGTATTCTGGTAAATTCTTTTTTGTCATAGTTTTTATATCTCCATATATCAACTAGGCTGTTGTCAGAGAGAAAATCGTTTAAAACATTGCTACTTTGAATATTAAACGATATATTGTTGATGCCTTTATCAAGTAAAGGATTTAATATCTCATTAAAATCCCCAGCACAAATTATGTGTTCTTTCTCAATCCATGTTGTCAAATTCCTGAAAAAATCTATTCTCTCTTTACTCTCATTTGGGGCATACACGTTTAATAAAGCAACTGATCTATCTTCAATAGCTAGGGAAGCCTTTATTAATCTTCCTTCTTCATCTTTTCTAAGCAGCTTAACATTTTGCTCAAAACCATCTGAGACTAATATAGCTACACCTCTTCTATTATTTTCTGCATTAGAATATAAAATAGTTCCTGGCCACAAATGTTTATATTTTTCTATATATTCATCCGACCAAAAAGTTTCCTGCAAAAAAGCAATATTGACTTGAGAATTCCTAATTAGTGCAAATACATTTTGCATTTTGGCTATATCCCGGAGTCCATTTACATTCCATGACCATACTGTGACCATTGCAGAAAAGAGAAATAGATGCTTACTAGACAACATTATGGAGTTTCCATAACATTTTCCAACACACCTGATAATTCTCTTCTGTCATTGACCTTTTCTGCTTTCTTTTTCTTTTGTTGGTCTTTTTTACTTTCTCTCACTTTATTTTTCAAGTCATTGTTTTGTAATACCGTCTCTGATAATTTAGGCTGCAGTTTGTGCCTTCTTGCACGTTTACGCGACGCAATTGTCCACTTTGCAGATGATACACCGGTTGGTTTTTGAATGTCCTCTTCTCTTGTGTCCAGGCTTTCCTGAAGCAAAGCATTCTTGTCTGTGGTGTCCTTGTCCTCCTTCTCGCAATCAGAAATATCCTCAGCAAATGGAATTACTTGCGTATTATCTTCCTTCGCCGTTTTTTCAGTTCCTTGTAATTTTGTCTCTTCTTTTTGATTTCTCTTGGTTTCTTCTGTTCCATCTGCATGATTCTCCTTTGACGCGGAAATATGTTCCAGAGGAACCTCATCCCAGGATTTTGTTGGGGCTAACTCCCTCTCCAAATCCGAATCAGAATCGCTAAACCTTTCCTCATCCTCTATATCGGAGAAACAGTTGCAGATTTCAATTGAACGAAAACAGATATGACAACTACATTGCTGATTTTCTTCTGTTTTGCAATTTCTGGCAATGTGTCCACTTCCACTGCATTTATAACATTTGGTGTTAGGACAATCCTTCACCACGTGACCTCCAGAATTGCACTTGAAGCATAACCGTTCTTGGTTATTGTGTATAACTCTAAAATACCTGTATCCATCCAGGGTGTTAAACCCCATTGAATACGGTAATGAGTTACATTCAGGGGGAAATACCACCCTCACATATCTTGTACCATCAAAAATGTGTGTGCCTTTAAGAGTTCTGTGCTTGATGTCACTTTTCATAGTTATTCCTCTCTTACTGAGAACTTTTTCTATTTCTTCATCATCGATGTACGGTGGGAGATGAAGAAATGACACCACTACACTGTCACTCTGAAGCAGTCTGAATGAGATCTTCTGATCTTCTATAACTAGGTCATTTGTTTCAGCAAGAATCCTTGCCTCGGTGCTGTCAGGGACTGTTACATCAAAGCAATCTGTGCCTTTCAACACACATGCCCACACATCAGATACATATTACAACAAAACATTGCAAAGCGTGCTAGCGGATACTACTCTGTTGTCTCCTACATGAACTTCAATTGTGCAATCCTTCTGATACTTTCTTTTTGAATAGGAGTCCGCCATATTGTCTCCAGTCAGCAAGATGTCAACAATACAGCGACCGTATATAGCATGCACCTAAGTGCTTGCTAACGAGGTAGGTTCACATACAATTACATTGTAAATGTCATCCTACCTTGGGCACCAAATTCAAGTTCAGACGTCCCTTTAAATGACGATCTCCGAGAAAACTTGTCACTCTCTAGTAAATCCGTCCATACACCTCCAATTCAAGGGAGGCAATCCTGGGTGAAAGCCAGGAATCCTAACCACTAGACCACATTGGAAGCTGATATTTTACAGGCAATGTTGAAGGACTGAATGCTGGCTGTATTCCTGCCGTCTTTGTGCACAGAGTTCTTGTGCATGAGAATGACGACCTGACATTAATGAATACATGTATATCAAGTGTGTTAGAGACTTGTTTAAACTGATATATCGTATTGTAGCATGTATTTGCGTCAACTACAAACATCTGTAAAATCCAAAAGAGCGAAATATCAAGTACTGATGTTTACAAAAAGCAAGTGCGTCCCTGGGTGGGCTTGAACCACCAACCTTTCGGTTAACAGCCGAACGCGCTAACCGATTGCGCCACAGAGACGGAACTGACGAGATGGGGCTCACTTTAAGATGTGACTGATGTGGTGGAAGTTATGTGCCCTTGCCGAGGGAAACGTCTGGTGGTGTGTTTCAACAACGGTTGTGTAAGGGGTGGGATAGTCTTGCGCAATGACACATTGGCTTACCTGATGTATTTATTGGAAGATGAGGACACTGGGATGTTCATGAAGATAAATCTAGGACTTTAGATGCATGTATTTTACTTCTGACTGTACGCATGACAAATGTATACTTCTTGATGTGAACTCACTTTCTTGTGAGATGAATTAATTGTTCCAAAGCCAGGCATTTGTTCCTATGACGTAAAATGCATGCCTTTTACTTTTGACTTTGCACGTGACTAATATATACTTCTTGAAATTGAACTCAATTTCTTGTCAGATGGTAAAAGAATTTGTTCCAATGCCGGGAATCGAACCCGGGCCGCCTGGGTGAAAGCCAGGAATCCTAACCACTAGACCACATTGGAAGCTGATATTTTACAGGCAATGTTGAAGGACTGAATGCTGGCTGTATTCCTGCCGTCTTTGTGCACAGAGTTCTTGTGCATGAGAATGACAACCTGACATTAATGAATACATGTATATCAAGTGTGTTAGAGACTTGTTTAAACTAATATATCGTATTGTAGCATGTATTTGCGTCAACTACAAACATCTGTAAAATCCAAAAGAGCGAAATATCAAGTACTGATGTTTACAAAAAGCAAGTGCGTCCCTGGGTGGGCTTGAACCACCAACCTTTCTGTTAACAGCCGAACGCGCTAACCGATTGCGCCACAGAGACGGAACTGACGAGATGGGGCTCACTTTAAGATGTGACTGATGTGGTGGAAGTTATGTGCCCTTGCCGAGGGAAACGTCTGGTGGTGTGTTTCAACAACTGTTGTGTAAGGGGTGGGATAGTCTTGCGCAATGACACATTGGCTTACCTGATGTATTTATTGGAAGATGTGGACACTGGAATGTACATGAAGATAAATCTAGGACTTTAGATGCATGTATTTTACTTCTGACTGTACGCATGACAAATGTATACTTCTTGATGTGAACTCACTTTCTTGTGAGATGAATTAATTGTTCCAAAGCCAGGAATTTGTTCCTATGACGTAAAATGCATGCCTTTTACTTTTGACTTTGCACATGACTAATATATACTTCTTGAAATTGAACTCAATTTCTTGTCAGATGGTAAAAGAATTTGTTCCAATGCCGGGAATGGAACCCGGGCCGCCTGGGTGAAAGCCAGGAATCCTAACCACTAGACCACATTGGAAGCTGATATTTTACAGGCAATGTTGAAGGACTGAATGCTGGCTGTATTCCTGCCGTCTTTGTGCACAGAGTTCTTGTGCATGAGAATGACAACCTGACATTAATGAATACATGTATATCAAGTGTGTTAGAGACTTGTTTAAATTAATATATCGTATTGTAGCATGTATTTGCGTCAACTACAAACATCTGTAAAATCCAAAAGAGCGAAATATCAAGTACTGATGTTTACAAAAAGCAAGTGCGTCCCTGGGTGGGCTTGAACCACCAACCTTTCGGTTAACAGCCGAACGCGCTAACCGATTGCGCCACAGAGACGGAACTGACGAGATGGGGCTCACTTTAAGATGTGACTGATGTGGTGGAAGTTATGTGCCCTTACCGAGGGAAACGTCTGGTGGTGTGTTTCAACAACTGTTGTGTAAGGGGTGGGATAGTCTTGCGCAATGACACATTGGCTTACCTGATGTATTTATTGGAAGATGTGGACACTGGGATGTACATGAAGATAAATCTAGGACTTTAGATGCATGTATTTTACTTCTGACTGTACGCATGACAAATGTATACTTCTTGATGTGAACTCACTTTCTTGTGAGATGAATTAATTGTTCCAAAGCCAGGAATTTGTTCCTATGACGTAAAAAGCATGCCTTTTACTTTTGACTTTGCACGTGACTAATATATACTTCTTGAAATTGAACTCAATTTCTTGTCAGATGGTAAAAGAATTTGTTCCAATGCCGGAAGTCGAACCCGGGCCGCCTGGGTGAAAGCCAGGAATCCTAACCACTAGACCACATTGGAAGCTGATATTTTACAGGCAATGTTGAAGGACTGAATGCTGGCTGTATTCCTGCCGTCTTTGTGCACAGAGTTCTTGTGCATGAGAATGACAACCTGACATTAATGAATACATGTATATCAAGTGTGTTAGAGACTTGTTTAAACTAATATATCGTATTGTAGCATGTATTTGCGTCAACTACAAACATCTGTAAAATCCAAAAGAGCGAAATATCAAGTACTGATGTTTACAAAAAGCAAGTGCGTCCCTGGGTGGGCTTGAACCACCAACCTTTCTGTTAACAGCCGAACGCGCTAACCGATTGCGCCACAGAGACGGAACTGACGAGATGGGGCTCACTTTAAGATGTGACTGATGTGGTGGAAGTTATGTGCCCTTGCCGAGGGAAACGTCTGGTGGTGTGTTTCAACAACTGTTGTGTAAGGGGTGGGATAGTCTTGCGCAATGACACATTGGCTTACCTGATGTATTTATTGGAAGATGTGGACACTGGAATGTACATGAAGATAAATCTAGGACTTTAGATGCATGTATTTTACTTCTGACTGTACGCATGACAAATGTATACTTCTTGATGTGAACTCACTTTCTTGTGAGATAAATTAATTGTTCCAAAGCCAGGAATTTGTTCCTATGACGTAAAATGCATGCCTTTTACTTTTGACTTTGCACATGACTAATATATACTTCTTGAAATTGAACTCAATTTCTTGTCAGATGGTAAAAGAATTTGTTCCAATGCCGGGAATGGAACCCGGGCCGCCTGGGTGAAAGCCAGGAATCCTAACCACTAGACCACATTGGAAGCTGATATTTTACAGGCAATGTTGAAGGACTGAATGCTGGCTGTATTCCTGCCGTCTTTGTGCACAGAGTTCTTGTGCATGAGAATGACAACCTGACATTAATGAATACATGTATATCAAGTGTGTTAGAGACTTGTTTAAACTAATATATCGTATTGTAGCATGTATTTGCGTCAACTACAAACATCTGTAAAATCCAAAAGAGCGAAATATCAAGTACTGATGTTTACAAAAAGCAAGTGCGTCCCTGGGTGGGCTTGAACCACCAACCTTTCGGTTAACAGCCGAACGCGCTAACCGATTGCGCCACAGAGACGGAACTGACGAGATGGGGCTCACTTTAAGATGTGACTGATGTGGTGGAAGTTATGTGCGCTTGCCGAGGGAAACGTCTGGTGGTGTGTTTCAACAACTGTTGTGTAAGGGGTGGGATAGTCTTGCGCAATGACACATTGGCTTACCTGATGTATTTATTGGAAGATGTGGACACTGGGATGTACATGAAGATAAATCTAGGACTTTAGATGCATGTATTTTACTTCTGACTGTACGCATGACAAATGTATACTTCTTGATGTGAACTCACTTTCTTGTGAGATGAATTAATTGTTCCAAAGCCAGGAATTTGTTCCTATGACGTAAAAAGCATGCCTTTTACTTTTGACTTTGCACGTGACTAATATATACTTCTTGAAATTGAACTCAATTTCTTGTCAGATGGTAAAAGAATTTGTTCCAATGCCGGAAGTCGAACCCGGGCCGCCTGGGTGAAAGCCAGGAATCCTAACCACTAGACCACATTGGAAGCTGATATTTTACAGGCAATGTTGAAGGACTGAATGCTGGCTGTATTCCTGCCGTCTTTGTGCACAGAGTTCTTGTGCATGAGAATGACAACCTGACATTAATGAATACATGTATATCAAGTGTGTTAGAGACTTGTTTAAACTAATATATCGTATTGTAGCATGTATTTGCGTCAACTACAAACATCTGTAAAATCCAAAAGAGCGAAATATCAAGTACTGATGTTTACAAAAAGCAAGTGCGTCCATGGGTGGGCTTGAACCACCAACCTTTCGGTTAACAGCCGAACGCGCTAACCGATTGCGCCACAGAGACGGAACTGACGAGATGGGGCTCACTTTAAGATGTGACTGATGTGGTGGAAGTTATGTGCCCTTGCCGAGGGAAACGTCTGGTGGTGTGTTTCAACAACTGTTGTGTAAGGGGTGGGATAGTCTTGCGCAATGACACATTGGCTTACCTGATGTATTTATTGGAAGATGTGGACACTGGGATGTACATGAAGATAAATCTAGGACTTTAGATGCATGTATTTTACTTCTGACTGTACGCATGACAAATGTATACTTCTTGATGTGAACTCACTTTCTTGTGAGATGAATTAATTGTTCCAAAGCCAGGAATTTGTTCCTATGACGTAAAATGCATGCCTTTTACTTTTGACTTTGCACATGACTAATACATACTTCTTGAAATTGAACTCAATTTCTTGTCAGATGGTAAAAGAATTTGTTCCAATGCCGGGAATCGAACCCGGGCCGCCTGGGTGAAAGCCAGGAATCCTAACCACTAGACCACATTGGAAGCTGATATTTTACAGGCAATGTTGAAGGACTGAATGCTGGCTGTATTCCTGCCGTCTTTGTGCACAGAGTTCTTGTGCATGAGAATGACGACCTGACATTAATGAATACATGTATATCAAGTGTGTTAGAGACTTGTTTAAACTGATATATCGTATTGTAGCATGTATTTGCGTCAACTACAAACATCTGTAAAATCCAAAAGAGCGAAATATCAAGTACTGATGTTTACAAAAAGCAAGTGCGTCCCTGGGTGGGCTTGAACCACCAACCTTTCGGTTAACAGCCGAACGCGCTAACCGATTGCGCCACAGAGACGGAACTGACGAGATGGGGCTCACTTTAAGATGTGACTGATGTGGTGGAAGTTATGTGCCCTTGCCGAGGGAAACGTCTGGTGGTGTGTTTCAACAACTGTTGTGTAAGGGGTGGGATAGTCTTGCGCAATGACACATTGGCTTACCTGATGTATTTATTGGAAGATGTGGACACTGGGATGTACATGAAGATAAATCTAGGACTTTAGATGCATGTATTTTACTTCTGACTGTACGCATGACAAATGTATACTTCTTGATGTGAACTCACTTTCTTGTGAGATGAATTAATTGTTCCAAAGCCAGGAATTTGTTCCTATGACGTAAAATGCATGCCTTTTACTTTTGACTTTGCACATGACTAATATATACTTCTTGAAATTGAACTCAATTTCTTGTCAGATGGTAAAAGAATTTGTTCCAATGCCGGGAATCGAACCCGGGCCGCCTGGGTGAAAGCCAGGAATCCTAACCACTAGACCACATTGGAAGCTGATATTTTAAAGGCAATGTTAAAGGACTGAATGCTGGCTGTATTCCTGCCGTCTTTGTGCACAGAGTTCTTGTGCATGAGAATGACGACCTGACATTAATGAATACATGTATATCAAGTGTGTTAGAGACTTGTTTAAACTGATATATCGTATTGTAGCATGTATTTGCGTCAACTACAAACATCTGTAAAATCCAAAAGAGCGAAATATCAAGTACTGATGTTTACAAAAAGCAAGTGCGTCCCTGGGTGGGCTTGAACCACCAACCTTTCGGTTAACAGCCGAACGCGCTAACCGATTGCGCCACAGAGACGGAACTGACGAGATGGGGCTCACTTTAAGATGTGACTGATGTGGTGGAAGTTATGTGCCCTTGCTGAGGGAAACGTCTGGTGGTGTGTTTCAACAACTGTTGTGTAAGGGGTGGGATAGTCTTGCGCAATGACACATTGGCTTACCTGATGTATTTATTGGAAGATGTGGACACTGGGATGTACATGAAGATAAATCTAGGACTTTAGATGCATGTATTTTACTTCTGACTGTACGCATGACAAATGTATACTTCTTGATGTGAACTCACTTTTTTGTGAGATGAATTAATTGTTCCAAAGCCAGGAATTTGTTCCTGTGACGTAAAATGCATGCCTTTTACTTTTGACTTTCCACATGACTAATATATACTTCTTGAAATTGAACTCAATTTCTTGTCAGATGGTAAAAGAATTTGTTCCAATGCCGGGAATCGAACCCGGGCCGCCTGTGTGAAAGCCAGGAATCCTAACCACTAGACCACATTGGAAGCTGATATTTTAAAGGCAATGTTAAAGGACTGAATGCTGGCTGTATTCCTGCCGTCTTTGTGCACAGAGTTCTTGTGCATGAGAATGACGACCTGACATTAATGAATACATGTATATCAAGTGTGTTAGAGACTTGTTTAAACTGATATATCGTATTGTAGCATGTATTTGCGTCAACTACAAACATCTGTAAAATCCAAAAGAGCGAAATATCAAGTACTGATGTTTACAAAAAGCAAGTGCGTCCCTGGGTGGGCTTGAACCACCAACCTTTCGGTTAACAGCCGAACGCGCTAACCGATTGCGCCACAGAGACGGAACTGACGAGATGGGGCTCACTTTAAGATGTGACTGATGTGGTGGAAGTTATGTGCCCTTGCCGAGGGAAACGTCTGGTGGTGTGTTTCAACAACTGTTGTGTAAGGGGTGGGATAGTCTTGCGCAATGACACATTGGCTTACCTGATGTATTTATTGGAAGATGTGGACACTGGGATGTACATGAAGATAAATCTAGGACTTTAGATGCATGTATTTTACTTCTGACTGTACGCATGACAAATGTATACTTCTTGATGTGAACTCACTTTCTTGTGAGATGAATTAATTGTTCCAAAGCCAGGAATTTGTTCCTATGACGTAAAATGCATGCCTTTTACTTTTGACTTTGCACATGACTAATATATACTTCTTGAAATTGAACTCAATTTCTTGTCAGATGGTAAAAGAATTTGTTCCAATGCCGGGAATGGAACCCGGGCCGCCTGGGTGAAAGCCAGGAATCCTAACCACTAGACCACATTGGAAGCTGATATTTTAAAGGCAATGTTAAAGGACTGAATGCTGGCTGTATTCCTGCCGTCTTTGTGCACAGAGTTCTTGTGCATGAGAATGACGACCTGACATTAATGAATACATGTATATCAAGTGTGTTAGAGACTTGTTTAAACTGATATATCGTATTGTAGCATGTATTTGCGTCAACTACAAACATCTGTAAAATCCAAAAGAGCGAAATATCAAGTACTGATGTTTACAAAAAGCAAGTGCGTCCATGGGTGGGCTTGAACCACCAACCTTTCGGTTAACAGCCGAACGCGCTAACCGATTGCGCCACAGAGACGGAACTGACGAGATGGGGCTCACTTTAAGATGTGACTGATGTGGTGGAAGTTATGTGCCCTTGCCGAGGGAAACGTCTGGTGGTGTGTTTCAACAACTGTTGTGTAAGGGGTGGGATAGTCTTGCGCAATGACACATTGGCTTACCTGATGTATTTATTGGAAGATGTGGACACTGGGATGTACATGAAGATAAATCTAGGACTTTAGATGCATGTATTTTACTTCTGACTGTACGCATGACAAATGTATACTTCTTGATGTGAACTCACTTTCTTGTGAGATGGATTAATTGTTCCAAAGCCAGGAATTTGTTCCTATGACGTAAAATGCATGCCTTTTACTTTTGACTTTGCACATGACTAATATATACTTCTTGAAATTGAACTCAATTTCTTGTCAGATGGTAAAAGAATTTGTTCCAATGCCGGGAATCGAACCCGGGCCGCCTGGGTGAAAGCCAGGAATCCTAACCACTAGACCACATTGGAAGCTGATATTTTAAAGGCAATGTTAAAGGACTGAATGCTGGCTGTATTCCTGCCGTCTTTGTGCACAGAGTTCTTGTGCATGAGAATGACGACCTGACATTAATGAATACATGTATATCAAGTGTGTTAGAGACTTGTTTAAACTGATATATCGTATTGTAGCATGTATTTGCGTCAACTACAAACATCTGTAAAATCCAAAAGAGCGAAATATCAAGTACTGATGTTTACAAAAAGCAAGTGCGTCCCTGGGTGGGCTTGAACCACCAACCTTTCGGTTAACAGCCGAACGCGCTAACCGATTGCGCCACAGAGACGGAACTGACGAGATGGGGCTCACTTTAAGATGTGACTGATGTGGTGGAACTTGTGTGCCCTTGCCGAGGGAAACGTCTGGTGGTGTGTTTCAACAACTGTTGTGTAAGGGGTGGGATAGTCTTGCGCAATGACACATTGGCTTACCTGATGTATTTATTGGAAGATGTGGACACTGGGATGTACATGAAGATAAATCTAGGACTTTAGATGCATATATTTTACTTCTGACTGTACGCATGACAAATGTATACTTCTTGATGTGAACTCACTTTCTTGTGAGATGAATTAATTGTTCCAAAGCCAGGAATTTGTTCCTGTGACGTAAAATGCATGCCTTTTACTTTTGACTTTGCACATGACTAATATATACTTCTTGAAATTGAACTCAATTTCTTGTCAGATGGTAAAAGAATTTGTTCCAATGCCGGGAATCGAACCCGGGCCGCCTGGGTGAAAGCCAGGAATCCTAACCACTAGACCACATTGGAAGCTGATATTTTAAAGGCAATGTTAAAGGACTGAATGCTGGCTGTATTCCTGCCGTCTTTGTGCACAGAGTTCTTGTGCATGAGAATGACGACCTGACATTAATGAATACATGTATATCAAGTGTGTTAGAGACTTGTTTAAACTGATATATCGTATTGTAGCATGTATTTACGTCAACTACAAACATCTGTAAAATCCAAAAGAGCGAAATATCAAGTACTGATGTTTACAAAAAGCAAGTGCGTCCATGGGTGGGCTTGAACCACCAACCTTTCGGTTAACAGCCGAACGCGCTAACCGATTGCGCCACAGAGACGGAACTGACGAGATGGGGCTCACTTTAAGATGTGACTGATGTGGTGGAAGTTATGTGCCCTTGCCGAGGGAAACGTCTGGTGGTGTGTTTCAACAACTGTTGTGTAAGGGGTGGGATAGTCTTGCGCAATGACACATTGGCTTACCTGATGTATTTATTGGAAGATGTGGACACTGGGATGTACATGAAGATAAATCTAGGACTTTAGATGCATGTATTTTACTTCTGACTGTACGCATGACAAATGTATACTTCTTGATGTGAACTCACTTTCTTGTGAGATGAATTAATTGTTCCAAAGCCAGGAATTTGTTCCTGTGACGTAAAATGCATGCCTTTTACTTTTGACTTTCCACATGACTAATATATACTTCTTGAAATTGAACTCAATTTCTTGTCAGATGGTAAAAGAATTTGTTCCAATGCCGGGAAACGAACCCGGGCCGCCTGGGTGAAAGCCAGGAATCCTAACCACTAGACCACATTGGAAGCTGATATTTTAAAGGCAATGTTAAAGGACTGAATGCTGGCTGTATTCCTGCCGTCTTTGTGCACAGAGTTCTTGTGCATGAGAATGACGACCTGACATTAATGAATACATGTATATCAAGTGTGTTAGAGACTTGTTTAAACTGATATATCGTATTGTAGCATGTATTTGCGTCAACTACAAACATCTGTAAAATCCAAAAGAGCGAAATATCAAGTACTGATGTTTACAAAAAGCAAGTGCGTCCCTGGGTGGGCTTGAACCACCAACCTTTCGGTTAACAGCCGAACGCGCTAACCGATTGCGCCACAGAGACGGAACTGACGAGATGGGGCTCACTTTAAGATGTGACTGATGTGGTGGAAGTTATGTGCCCTTGCCGAGGGAAACGTCTGGTGGTGTGTTTCAACAACTGTTGTGTAAGGGGTGGGATAGTCTTGCGCAATGACACATTGGCTTACCTGATGTATTTATTGGAAGATGTGGACACTGGGATGTACATGAAGATAAATCTAGGACTTTAGATGCATGTATTTTACTTCTGACTGTACGCATGACAAATGTATACTTCTTGATGTGAACTCACTTTCTTGTGAGATGAATTAATTGTTCCAAAGCCAGGAATTTGTTCCTATGACGTAAAATGCATGCCTTTTACTTTTGACTTTGCACATGACTAATATATACTTCTTGAAATTGAACTCAATTTCTTGTCAGATGGTAAAAGAATTTGTTCCAATGCCGGGAATCGAACCCGGGCCGCCTGGGTGAAAGCCAGGAATCCTAACCACTAGACCACATTGGAAGCTGATATTTTAAAGGCAATGTTAAAGGACTGAATGCTGGCTGTATTCCTGCCGTCTTTGTGCACAGAGTTCTTGTGCATGAGAATGACGACCTGACATTAATGAATACATGTATATCAAGTGTGTTAGAGACTTGTTTAAACTGATATATCGTATTGTAGCATGTATTTGCGTCAACTACAAACATCTGTAAAATCCAAAAGAGCGAAATATCAAGTACTGATGTTTACAAAAAGCAAGTGCGTCCCTGGGTGGGCTTGAACCACCAACCTTTCGGTTAACAGCCGAACGCGCTAACCGATTGCGCCACAGAGACGGAACTGACGAGATGGGGCTCACTTTAAGATGTGACTGATGTGGTGGAAGTTATGTGCCCTTGCCGAGGGAAACGTCTGGTGGTGTGTTTCAACAACTGTTG
Source organism: Haliotis asinina (assembly GCF_037392515.1). Taxonomy (NCBI): domain Eukaryota; kingdom Metazoa; phylum Mollusca; class Gastropoda; order Lepetellida; family Haliotidae; genus Haliotis; species Haliotis asinina. The sequence goes on from NC_090282.1 coordinate 8,810,600, forward strand.
TGTAAGGGGTGGGATAGTCTTGCGCAATGACACATTGGCTTACCTGATGTATTTATTGGAAGATGTGGACACTGGGATGTACATGAAGATAAATCTAGGACTTTAGATGCATGTATTTTACTTCTGACTGTACGCATGACAAATGTATACTTCTTGATGTGAACTCACTTTCTTGTGAGATGAATTAATTGTTCCAAAGCCAGGAATTTGTTCCTATGACGTAAAATGCATGCCTTTTACTTTTGACTTTGCACATGACTAATATTTACTTCTTGAAATTGAACTCAATTTCTTGTCAGATGGTAAAAGAATTTGTTCCAATGCCGGGAATCGAACCCGGGCCGCTTGGGTGAAAGCCAGGAATCCTAACCACTAGACCACATTGGAAGCTGATATTTTAAAGGCAATGTTGAAGGACTGAATGCTGGCTGTATTCCTGCCGTCTTTGTGCACAGAGTTCTTGTGCATGAGAATGACGACCTGACATTAATGAATACATGTATATCAAGTGTGTTAGAGACTTGTTTAAACTGATATATCGTATTGTAGCATGTATTTGCGTCAACTACAAACATCTGTAAAATCCAAAAGAGCGAAATATCAAGTACTGATGTTTACAAAAAGCAAGTGCGTCCCTGGGTGGGCTTGAACCACCAACCTTTCGGTTAACAGCCGAACGCGCTAACCGATTGCGCCACAGAGACGGAACTGACGAGATGGGGCTCACTTTAAGATGTGACTGATGTGGTGGAAGTTATGTGCCCTTGCCGAGGGAAACGTCTGGTGGTGTGTTTCAACAACTGTTGTGTAAGGGGTGGGATAGTCTTGCGCAATGACACATTGGCTTACCTGATGTATTTATTGGAAGATGTGGACACTGGGATGTACATGAAGATAAATCTAGGACTTTAGATGCATGTATTTTACTTCTGACTGTACGCATGACAAATGTATACTTCTTGATGTGAACTCACTTTCTTGTGAGATGAATTAATTGTTCCAAAGCCAGGAATTTGTTCCTGTGACGTAAAATGCATGCCTTTTACTTTTGACTTTCCACATGACTAATATATACTTCTTGAAATTGAACTCAATTTCTTGTCAGATGGTAAAAGAATTTGTTCCAATGCCGGGAATCGAACCCGGGCCGCCTGGGTGAAAGCCAGGAATCCTAACCACTAGACCACATTGGAAGCTGATATTTTAAAGGCAATGTTAAAGGACTGAATGCTGGCTGTATTCCTGCCGTCTTTGTGCACAGAGTTCTTGTGCATGAGAATGACGACCTGACATTAATGAATACATGTATATCAAGTGTGTTAGAGACTTGTTTAAACTGATATATCGTATTGTAGCATGTATTTGCGTCAACTACAAACATCTGTAAAATCCAAAAGAGCGAAATATCAAGTACTGATGTTTACAAAAAGCAAGTGCGTCCCTGGGTGGGCTTGAACCACCAACCTTTCGGTTAACAGCCGAACGCGCTAACCGATTGCGCCACAGAGACGGAACTGACGAGATGGGGCTCACTTTAAGATGTGACTGATGTGGTGGAAGTTATGTGCCCTTGCCGAGGGAAACGTCTGGTGGTGTGTTTCAACAACTGTTGTGTAAGGGGTGGGATAGTCTTGCGCAATGACACATTGGCTTACCTGATGTATTTATTGGAAGATGTGGACACTGGGATGTACATGAAGATAAATCTAGGACTTTAGATGCATGTATTTTACTTCTGACTGTACGCATGACAAATGTATACTTCTTGATGTGAACTCACTTTCTTGTGAGATGAATTAATTGTTCCAAAGCCAGGAATTTGTTCCTATGACGTAAAATGCATGCCTTTTACTTTTGACTTTGCACATGACTAATATATACTTCTTGAAATTGAACTCAATTTCTTGTCAGATGGTAAAAGAATTTGTTCCAATGCCGGGAATCGAACCCGGGCCGCCTGGGTGAAAGCCAGGAATCCTAACCACTAGACCACATTGGAAGCTGATATTTTAAAGGCAATGTTAAAGGACTGAATGCTGGCTGTATTCCTGCCGTCTTTGTGCACAGAGTTCTTGTGCATGAGAATGACGACCTGACATTAATGAATACATGTATATCAAGTGTGTTAGAGACTTGTTTAAACTGATATATCGTATTGTAGCATGTATTTGCGTCAACTACAAACATCTGTAAAATCCAAAAGAGCGAAATATCAAGTACTGATGTTTACAAAAAGCAAGTGCGTCCCTGGGTGGGCTTGAACCACCAACCTTTCGGTTAACAGCCGAACGCGCTAACCGATTGCGCCACAGAGACGGAACTGACGAGATGGGGCTCACTTTAAGATGTGACTGATGTGGTGGAAGTTATGTGCCCTTGCCGAGGGAAACGTCTGGTGGTGTGTTTCAACAACTGTTGTGTAAGGGGTGGGATAGTCTTGCGCAATGACACATTGGCTTACCTGATGTATTTATTGGAAGATGTGGACACTGGGATGTACATGAAGATAAATCTAGGACTTTAGATGCATGTATTTTACTTCTGACTGTACGCATGACAAATGTATACTTCTTGATGTGAACTCACTTTCTTGTGAGATGAATTAATTGTTCCAAAGCCAGGAATTTGTTCCTATGACGTAAAATGCATGCCTTTTACTTTTGACTTTGCACATGACTAATATATACTTCTTGAAATTGAACTCAATTTCTTGTCAGATGGTAAAAGAATTTGTTCCAATGCCGGGAATCGAACCCGGGCCGCCTGGGTGAAAGCCAGGAATCCTAACCACTAGACCACATTGGAAGCTGATATTTTAAAGGCAATGTTAAAGGACTGAATGCTGGCTGTATTCCTGCCGTCTTTGTGCACAGAGTTCTTGTGCATGAGAATGACGACCTGACATTAATGAATACATGTATATCAAGTGTGTTAGAGACTTGTTTAAACTGATATATCGTATTGTAGCATGTATTTGCGTCAACTACAAACATCTGTAAAATCCAAAAGAGCGAAATATCAAGTACTGATGTTTACAAAAAGCAAGTGCGTCCCTGGGTGGGCTTGAACCACCAACCTTTCGGTTAACAGCCGAACGCGCTAACCGATTGCGCCACAGAGACGGAACTGACGAGATGGGGCTCACTTTAAGATGTGACTGATGTGGTGGAAGTTATGTGCCCTTGCCGAGGGAAACGTCTGGTGGTGTGTTTCAACAACTGTTGTGTAAGGGGTGGGATAGTCTTGCGCAATGACACATTGGCTTACCTGATGTATTTATTGGAAGATGTGGACACTGGGATGTACATGAAGATAAATCTAGGACTTTAGATGCATGTATTTTACTTCTGACTGTACGCATGACAAATGTATACTTCTTGATGTGAACTCACTTTCTTGTGAGATGAATTAATTGTTCCAAAGCCAGGAATTTGTTCCTGTGACGTAAAATGCATGCCTTTTACTTTTGACTTTGCACATGACTAATATATACTTCTTGAAATTGAACTCAATTTCTTGTCAGATGGTAAAAGAATTTGTTCCAATGCCGGGAATCGAACCCGGGCCGCCTGGGTGAAAGCCAGGAATCCTAACCACTAGACCACATTGGAAGCTGATATTTTAAAGGCAATGTTAAAGGACTGAATGCTGGCTGTATTCCTGCCGTCTTTGTGCACAGAGTTCTTGTGCATGAGAATGACGACCTGACATTAATGAATACATGTATATCAAGTGTGTTAGAGACTTGTTTAAACTGATATATCGTATTGTAGCATGTATTTGCGTCAACTACAAACATCTGTAAAATCCAAAAGAGCGAAATATCAAGTACTGATGTTTACAAAAAGCAAGTGCGTCCATGGGTGGGCTTGAACCACCAACCTTTCGGTTAACAGCCGAACGCGCTAACCGATTGCGCCACAGAGACGGAACTGACGAGATGGGGCTCACTTTAAGATGTGACTGATGTGGTGGAAGTTATGTGCCCTTGCCGAGGGAAACGTCTGGTGGTGTGTTTCAACAACTGTTGTGTAAGGGGTGGGATAGTCTTGCGCAATGACACATTGGCTTACCTGATGTATTTATTGGAAGATGTGGACACTGGGATGTACATGAAGATAAATCTAGGACTTTAGATGCATGTATTTTACTTCTGACTGTACGCATGACAAATGTATACTTCTTGATGTGAACTCACTTTCTTGTGAGATGAATTAATTGTTCCAAAGCCAGGAATTTGTTCCTGTGACGTAAAATGCATGCCTTTTACTTTTGACTTTGCACATGACTAATATATACTTCTTGAAATTGAACTCAATTTCTTGTCAGATGGTAAAAGAATTTGTTCCAATGCCGGGAATCGAACCCGGGCCGCCTGGGTGAAAGCCAGGAATCCTAACCACTAGACCACATTGGAAGCTGATATTTTAAAGGCAATGTTAAAGGACTGAATGCTGGCTGTATTCCTGCCGTCTTTGTGCACAGAGTTCTTGTGCATGAGAATGACGACCTGACATTAATGAATACATGTATATCAAGTGTGTTAGAGACTTGTTTAAACTGATATATCGTATTGTAGCATGTATTTGCGTCAACTACAAACATCTGTAAAATCCAAAAGAGCGAAATATCAAGTACTGATGTTTACAAAAAGCAAGTGCGTCCCTGGGTGGGCTTGAACCACCAACCTTTCGGTTAACAGCCGAACGCGCTAACCGATTGCGCCACAGAGACGGAACTGACGAGATGGGGCTCACTTTAAGATGTGACTGATGTGGTGGAAGTTATGTGCCCTTGCCGAGGGAAACGTCTGGTGGTGTGTTTCAACAACTGTTGTGTAAGGGGTGGGATAGTCTTGCGCAATGACACATTGGCTTACCTGATGTATTTATTGGAAGATGTGGACACTGGGATGTACATGAAGATAAATCTAGGACTTTAGATGCATGTATTTTACTTCTGACTGTACGCATGACAAATGTATACTTCTTGATGTGAACTCACTTTCTTGTGAGATGAATTAATTGTTCCAAAGCCAGGAATTTGTTCCTGTGACGTAAAATGCATGCCTTTTACTTTTGACTTTGCACATGACTAATATATACTTCTTGAAATTGAACTCAATTTCTTGTCAGATGGTAAAAGAATTTGTTCCAATGCCGGGAATCGAACCCGGGCCGCCTGGGTGAAAGCCAGGAATCCTAACCACTAGACCACATTGGAAGCTGATATTTTAAAGGCAATGTTAAAGGACTGAATGCTGGCTGTATTCCTGCCGTCTTTGTGCACAGAGTTCTTGTGCATGAGAATGACGACCTGACATTAATGAATACATGTATATCAAGTGTGTTAGAGACTTGTTTAAACTGATATATCGTATTGTAGCATGTATTTGCGTCAACTACAAACATCTGTAAAATCCAAAAGAGCGAAATATCAAGTACTGATGTTTACAAAAAGCAAGTGCGTCCCTGGGTGGGCTTGAACCACCAACCTTTCGGTTAACAGCCGAACGCGCTAACCGATTGCGCCACAGAGACGGAACTGACGAGATGGGGCTCACTTTAAGATGTGACTGATGTGGTGGAAGTTATGTGCGCTTGCCGAGGGAAACGTCTGGTGGTGTGTTTCAACAACTGTTGTGTAAGGGGTGGGATAGTCTTGCGCAATGACACATTGGCTTACCTGATGTATTTATTGGAAGATGTGGACACTGGGATGTACATGAAGATAAATCTAGGACTTTAGATGCATGTATTTTACTTCTGACTGTACGCATGACAAATGTATACTTCTTGATGTGAACTCACTTTCTTGTGAGATGAATTAATTGTTCCAAAGCCAGGAATTTGTTCCTGTGACGTAAAATGCATGCCTTTTACTTTTGACTTTGCACATGACTAATATATACTTCTTGAAATTGAACTCAATTTCTTGTCAGATGGTAAAAGAATTTGTTCCAATGCCGGGAATCGAACCCGGGCCGCCTGGGTGAAAGCCAGGAATCCTAACCACTAGACCACATTGGAAGCTGATATTTTAAAGGCAATGTTAAAGGACTGAATGCTGGCTGTATTCCTGCCGTCTTTGTGCACAGAGTTCTTGTGCATGAGAATGACGACCTGACATTAATGAATACATGTATATCAAGTGTGTTAGAGACTTGTTTAAACTGATATATCGTATTGTAGCATGTATTTGCGTCAACTACAAACATCTGTAAAATCCAAAAGAGCGAAATATCAAGTACTGATGTTTACAAAAAGCAAGTGCGTCCCTGGGTGGGCTTGAACCACCAACCTTTCGGTTAACAGCCGAACGCGCTAACCGATTGCGCCACAGAGACGGAACTGACGAGATGGGGCTCACTTTAAGATGTGACTGATGTGGTGGAAGTTATGTGCCCTTGCCGAGGGAAACGTCTGGTGGTGTGTTTCAACAACTGTTGTGTAAGGGGTGGGATAGTCTTGCGCAATGACACATTGGCTTACCTGATGTATTTATTGGAAGATGTGGACACTGGGATGTACATGAAGATAAATCTAGGACTTTAGATGCATGTATTTTACTTCTGACTGTACGCATGACAAATGTATACTTCTTGATGTGAACTCACTTTCTTGTGAGATGAATTAATTGTTCCAAAGCCAGGAATTTGTTCCTATGACGTAAAATGCATGCCTTTTACTTTTGACTTTGCACATGACTAATATATACTTCTTGAAATTGAACTCAATTTCTTGTCAGATGGTAAAAGAATTTGTTCCAATGCCGGGAATCGAACCCGGGCCGCCTGGGTGAAAGCCAGGAATCCTAACCACTAGACCACATTGGAAGCTGATATTTTAAAGGCAATGTTAAAGGACTGAATGCTGGTTGTATTCCTGCCGTCTTTGTGCACAGAGTTCTTGTGCATGAGAATGACGACCTGACATTAATGAATACATGTATATCAAGTGTGTTAGAGACTTGTTTAAACTGATATATCGTATTGTAGCATGTATTTGCGTCAACTACAAACATCTGTAAAATCCAAAAGAGCGAAATATCAAGTACTGATGTTTACAAAAAGCAAGTGCGTCCATGGGTGGGCTTGAACCACCAACCTTTCGGTTAACAGCCGAACGCGCTAACCGATTGCGCCACAGAGACGGAACTGACGAGATGGGGCTCACTTTAAGATGTGACTGATGTGGTGGAAGTTATGTGCCCTTGCCGAGGGAAACGTCTGGTGGTGTGTTTCAACAACTGTTGTGTAAGGGGTGGGATAGTCTTGCGCAATGACACATTGGCTTACCTGATGTATTTATTGGAAGATGTGGACACTGGGATGTACATGAAGATAAATCTAGGACTTTAGATGCATGTATTTTACTTCTGACTGTACGCATGACAAATGTATACTTCTTGATGTGAACTCACTTTCTTGTGAGATGAATTAATTGTTCCAAAGCCAGGAATTTGTTCCTGTGACGTAAAATGCATGCCTTTTACTTTTGACTTTCCACATGACTAATATATACTTCTTGAAATTGAACTCAATTTCTTGTCAGATGGTAAAAGAATTTGTTCCAATGCCGGGAATCGAACCCGGGCCGCCTGGGTGAAAGCCAGGAATCCTAACCACTAGACCACATTGGAAGCTGATATTTTAAAGGCAATGTTAAAGGACTGAATGCTGGCTGTATTCCTGCCGTCTTTGTGCACAGAGTTCTTGTGCATGAGAATGACGACCTGACATTAATGAATACATGTATATCAAGTGTGTTAGAGACTTGTTTAAACTGATATATCGTATTGTAGCATGTATTTGCGTCAACTACAAACATCTGTAAAATCCAAAAGAGCGAAATATCAAGTACTGATGTTTACAAAAAGCAAGTGCGTCCCTGGGTGGGCTTGAACCACCAACCTTTCGGTTAACAGCCGAACGCGCTAACCGATTGCGCCACAGAGACGGAACTGACGAGATGGGGCTCACTTTAAGATGTGACTGATGTGGTGGAAGTTATGTGCCCTTGCCGAGGGAAACGTCTGGTGGTGTGTTTCAACAACTGTTGTGTAAGGGGTGGGATAGTCTTGCGCAATGACACATTGGCTTACCTGATGTATTTATTGGAAGATGTGGACACTGGGATGTACATGAAGATAAATCTAGGACTTTAGATGCATGTATTTTACTTCTGACTGTACGCATGACAAATGTATACTTCTTGATGTGAACTCACTTTCTTGTGAGATGAATTAATTGTTCCAAAGCCAGGAATTTGTTCCTATGACGTAAAATGCATGCCTTTTACTTTTGACTTTGCACATGACTAATATATACTTCTTGAAATTGAACTCAATTTCTTGTCAGATGGTAAAAGAATTTGTTCCAATGCCGGGAATCGAACCCGGGCCGCCTGGGTGAAAGCCAGGAATCCTAACCACTAGACCACATTGGAAGCTGATATTTTAAAGGCAATGTTAAAGGACTGAATGCTGGCTGTATTCCTGCCGTCTTTGTGCACAGAGTTCTTGTGCATGAGAATGACGACCTGACATTAATGAATACATGTATATCAAGTGTGTTAGAGACTTGTTTAAACTGATATATCGTATTGTAGCATGTATTTGCGTCAACTACAAACATCTGTAAAATCCAAAAGAGCGAAATATCAAGTACTGATGTTTACAAAAAGCAAGTGCGTCCCTGGGTGGGCTTGAACCACCAACCTTTCGGTTAACAGCCGAACGCGCTAACCGATTGCGCCACAGAGACGGAACTGACGAGATGGGGCTCACTTTAAGATGTGACTGATGTGGTGGAACTTGTGTGCCCTTGCCGAGGGAAACGTCTGGTGGTGTGTTTCAACAACTGTTGTGTAAGGGGTGGGATAGTCTTGCGCAATGACACATTGGCTTACCTGATGTATTTATTGGAAGATGTGGACACTGGGATGTACATGAAGATAAATCTAGGACTTTAGATGCATGTATTTTACTTCTGACTGTACGCATGACAAATGTATACTTCTTGATGTGAACTCACTTTCTTGTGAGATGAATTAATTGTTCCAAAGCCAGGAATTTGTTCCTGTGACGTAAAATGCATGCCTTTTACTTTTGACTTTCCACATGACTAATATATACTTCTTGAAATTGAACTCAATTTCTTGTCAGATGGTAAAAGAATTTGTTCCAATGCCGGGAATCGAACCCGGGCCGCCTGGGTGAAAGCCAGGAATCCTAACCACTAGACCACATTGGAAGCTGATATTTTAAAGGCAATGTTAAAGGACTGAATGCTGGCTGTATTCCTGCCGTCTTTGTGCACAGAGTTCTTGTGCATGAGAATGACGACCTGACATTAATGAATACATGTATATCAAGTGTGTTAGAGACTTGTTTAAACTGATATATCGTATTGTAGCATGTATTTGCGTCAACTACAAACATCTGTAAAATCCAAAAGAGCGAAATATCAAGTACTGATGTTTACAAAAAGCAAGTGCGTCCCTGGGTGGGCTTGAACCACCAACCTTTCGGTTAACAGCCGAACGCGCTAACCGATTGCGCCACAGAGACGGAACTGACGAGATGGGGCTCACTTTAAGATGTGACTGATGTGGTGGAAGTTATGTGCCCTTACCGAGGGAAACGTCTGGTGGTGTGTTTCAACAACTGTTGTGTAAGGGGTGGGATAGTCTTGCGCAATGACACATTGGCTTACCTGATGTATTTATTGGAAGATGTGGACACTGGGATGTACATGAAGATAAATCTAGGACTTTAGATGCATGTATTTTACTTCTGACTGTACGCATGACAAATGTATACTTCTTGATGTGAACTCACTTTCTTGTGAGATGAATTAATTGTTCCAAAGCCAGGAATTTGTTCCTATGACGTAAAATGCATGCCTTTTACTTTTGACTTTGCACATGACTAATATATACTTCTTGAAATTGAACTCAATTTCTTGTCAGATGGTAAAAGAATTTGTTCCAATGCCGGGAAACGAACCCGGGCCGCCTGTGTGAAAGCCAGGAATCCTAACCACTAGACCACATTGGAAGCTGATATTTTAAAGGCAATGTTAAAGGACTGAATGCTGGCTGTATTCCTGCCGTCTTTGTGCACAGAGTTCTTGTGCATGAGAATGACGACCTGACATTAATGAATACATGTATATCAAGTGTGTTAGAGACTTGTTTAAACTGATATATCGTATTGTAGCATGTATTTGCGTCAACTACAAACATCTGTAAAATCCAAAAGAGCGAAATATCAAGTACTGATGTTTACAAAAAGCAAGTGCGTCCATGGGTGGGCTTGAACCACCAACCTTTCGGTTAACAGCCGAACGCGCTAACCGATTGCGCCACAGAGACGGAACTGACGAGATGGGGCTCACTTTAAGATGTGACTGATGTGGTGGAACTTGTGTGCCCTTGCCGAGGGAAACGTCTGGTGGTGTGTTTCAACAACTGTTGTGTAAGGGGTGGGATAGTCTTGCGCAATGACACATTGGCTTACCTGATGTATTTATTGGAAGATGTGGACACTGGGATGTACATGAAGATAAATCTAGGACTTTAGATGCATGTATTTTACTTCTGACTGTACGCATGACAAATGTATACTTCTTGATGTGAACTCACTTTCTTGTGAGATGAATTAATTGTTATAAAGCCAGGAATTTGTTCCTGTGACGTAAAATGCATGCCTTTTACTTTTGACTTTGCACATGACTAATATATACTTCTTGAAATTGAACTCAATTTCTTGTCAGATGGTAAAAGAATTTGTTCCAATGCCGGGAATCGAACCCGGGCCGCCTGTGTGAAAGCCAGGAATCCTAACCACTAGACCACATTGGAAGCTGATATTTTAAAGGCAATGTTAAAGGACTGAATGCTGGCTGTATTCCTGCCGTCTTTGTGCACAGAGTTCTTGTGCATGAGAATGACGACCTGACATTAATGAATACATGTATATCAAGTGTGTTAGAGACTTGTTTAAACTGATATATCGTATTGTAGCATGTATTTGCGTCAACTACAAACATCTGTAAAATCCAAAAGAGCGAAATATCAAGTACTGATGTTTACAAAAAGCAAGTGCGTCCCTGGGTGGGCTTGAACCACCAACCTTTCGGTTAACAGCCGAACGCGCTAACCGATTGCGCCACAGAGACGGAACTGACGAGATGGGGCTCACTTTAAGATGTGACTGATGTGGTGGAAGTTATGTGCCCTTGCCGAGGGAAACGTCTGGTGGTGTGTTTCAACAACTGTTGTGTAAGGTGTGGGATAGTCTTGCGCAATGACACATTGGCTTACCTGATGTATTTATTGGAAGATGTGGACACTGGGATGTACATGAAGATAAATCTAGGACTTTAGATGCATGTATTTTACTTCTGACTGTACGCATGACAAATGTATACTTCTTGATGTGAACTCACTTTCTTGTGAGATGAATTAATTGTTCCAAAGCCAGGAATTTGTTCCTATGACGTAAAATGCATGCCTTTTACTTTTGACTTTGCACATGACTAATATATACTTCTTGAAATTGAACTCAATTTCTTGTCAGATGGTAAAAGAATTTGTTCCAATGCCGGGAATCGAACCCGGGCCGCCTGGGTGAAAGCCAGGAATCCTAACCACTAGACCACATTGGAAGCTGATATTTTAAAGGCAATGTTAAAGGACTGAATGCTGGCTGTATTCCTGCCGTCTTTGTGCACAGAGTTCTTGTGCATGAGAATGACGACCTGACATTAATGAATACATGTATATCAAGTGTGTTAGAGACTTGTTTAAACTGATATATCGTATTGTAGCATGTATTTGCGTCAACTACAAACATCTGTAAAATCCAAAAGAGCGAAATATCAAGTACTGATGTTTACAAAAAGCAAGTGCGTCCATGGGTGGGCTTGAACCACCAACCTTTCGGTTAACAGCCGAACGCGCTAACCGATTGCGCCACAGAGACGGAACTGACGAGATGGGGCTCACTTTAAGATGTGACTGATGTGGTGGAACTTGTGTGCCCTTGCCGAGGGAAACGTCTGGTGGTGTGTTTCAACAACTGTTGTGTAAGGGGTGGGATAGTCTTGCGCAATGACACATTGGCTTACCTGATGTATTTATTGGAAGATGTGGACACTGGGATGTACATGAAGATAAATCTAGGACTTTAGATGCATGTATTTTACTTCTGACTGTACGCATGACAAATGTATACTTCTTGATGTGAACTCACTTTCTTGTGAGATGAATTAATTGTTCCAAAGCCAGGAATTTGTTCCTGTGACGTAAAATGCATGCCTTTTACTTTTGACTTTCCACATGACTAATATATACTTCTTGAAATTGAACTCAATTTCTTGTCAGATGGTAAAAGAATTTGTTCCACTGCCGGGAATCGAACCCGGGCCGCCTGGGTGAAAGCCAGGAATCCTAACCACTAGACCACATTGGAAGCTGATATTTTAAAGGCAATGTTAAAGGACTGAATGCTGGCTGTATTCCTGCCGTCTTTGTGCACAGAGTTCTTGTGCATGAGAATGACGACCTGACATTAATGAATACATGTATATCAAGTGTGTTAGAGACTTGTTTAAACTGATATATCGTATTGTAGCATGTATTTGCGTCAACTACAAACATCTGTAAAATCCAAAAGAGCGAAATATCAAGTACTGATGTTTACAAAAAGCAAGTGCGTCCCTGGGTGGGCTTGAACCACCAACCTTTCGGTTAACAGCCGAACGCGCTAACCGATTGCGCCACAGAGACGGAACTGACGAGATGGGGCTCACTTTAAGATGTGACTGATGTGGTGGAAGTTATGTGCCCTTGCCGAGGGAAACGTCTGGTGGTGTGTTTCAACAACTGTTGTGTAAGGGGTGGGATAGTCTTGCGCAATGACACATTGGCTTACCTGATGTATTTATTGGAAGATGTGGACACTGGGATGTACATGAAGATAAATCTAGGACTTTAGATGCATGTATTTTACTTCTGACTGTACGCATGACAAATGTATACTTCTTGATGTGAACTCACTTTCTTGTGAGATGAATTAATTGTTCCAAAGCCAGGAATTTGTTCCTATGACGTAAAATGCATGCCTTTTACTTTTGACTTTCCACATGACTAATATATACTTCTTGAAATTGAACTCAATTTCTTGTCAGATGGTAAAAGAATTTGTTCCAATGCCGGGAATCGAACCCGGGCCGCCTGGGTGAAAGCCAGGAATCCTAACCACTAGACCACATTGGAAGCTGATATTTTAAAGGCAATGTTAAAGGACTGAATGCTGGCTGTATTCCTGCCGTCTTTGTGCACAGAGTTCTTGTGCATGAGAATGACGACCTGACATTAATGAATACATGTATATCAAGTGTGTTAGAGACTTGTTTAAACTGATATATCGTATTGTAGCATGTATTTGCGTCAACTACAAACATCTGTAAAATCCAAAAGAGCGAAATATCAAGTACTGATGTTTACAAAAAGCAAGTGCGTCCCTGGGTGGGCTTGAACCACCAACCTTTCGGTTAACAGCCGAACGCGCTAACCGATTGCGCCACAGAGACGGAACTGACGAGATGGGGCTCACTTTAAGATGTGACTGATGTGGTGGAAGTTATGTGCCCTTGCCGAGGGAAACGTCTGGTGGTGTGTTTCAACAACTGTTGTGTAAGGGGTGGGATAGTCTTGCGCAATGACACATTGGCTTACCTGATGTATTTATTGGAAGATGTGGACACTGGGATGTACATGAAGATAAATCTAGGACTTTAGATGCATGTATTTTACTTCTGACTGTACGCATGACAAATGTATACTTCTTGATGTGAACTCACTTTCTTGTGAGATGAATTAATTGTTCCAAAGCCAGGAATTTGTTCCTATGACGTAAAATGCATGCCTTTTACTTTTGACTTTGCACATGACTAATATATACTTCTTGAAATTGAACTCAATTTCTTGTCAGATGGTAAAAGAACTTGTTCCAATGCCGGGAATCGAACCCGGGCCGCCTGGGTGAAAGCCAGGAATCCTAACCACTAGACCACATTGGAAGCTGATATTTTAAAGGCAATGTTAAAGGACTGAATGCTGGCTGTATTCCTGCCGTCTTTGTGCACAGAGTTCTTGTGCATGAGAATGACGACCTGACATTAATGAATACATGTATATCAAGTGTGTTAGAGACTTGTTTAAACTGATATATCGTATTGTAGCATGTATTTGCGTCAACTACAAACATCTGTAAAATCCAAAAGAGCGAAATATCAAGTACTGATGTTTACAAAAAGCAAGTGCGTTCCTGGGTGGGCTTGAACCACCAACCTTTCGGTTAACAGCCGAACGCGCTAACCGATTGCGCCACAGAGACGGAACTGACGAGATGGGGCTCACTTTAAGATGTGACTGATGTGGTGGAAGTTATGTGCCCTTGCCGAGGGAAACGTCTGGTGGTGTGTTTCAACAACTGTTGTGTAAGGGGTGGGATAGTCTTGCGCAATGACACATTGGCTTACCTGATGTATTTATTGGAAGATGTGGACACTGGGATGTACATGAAGATAAATCTAGGACTTTAGATGCATGTATTTTACCTCTGACTGTACGCATGACAAATGTGACTGATGTGGTGGAAGTTATGTGCCCTTGCCGAGGGAAACGTCTGGTGGTGTGTTTCAACAACTGTTGTGTAAGGGGTGGGATAGTCTTGCGCAATGACACATTGGCTTACCTGATGTATTTATTGGAAGATGTGGACACTGGGATGTACATGAAGATAAATCTAGGACTTTAGATGCATGTATTTTACTTCTGACTGTACGCATGACAAATGTATACTTCTTGATGTGAACTCACTTTCTTGTGAGATGAATTAATTGTTCCAAAGCCAGGAATTTGTTCCTATCACGTAAAATGCATGCCTTTTACTTTTGACTTTCCACATGACTAATATATACTTCTTGAAATTGAACACAATTTCTTGTCAGATGGTAAAAGAATTTGTTCCAATGCGGGGAATCGAACCCGGGCCGCCTGGGTGAAAGCCAGGAATCCTAACCACTAGACCACATTGGAAGCTGATATTTTACAGGCAATGTTGAAGGACTGAATGCTGGCTGTATTCCTGCCGTCTTTGTGCACAGAGATCTTGTGCATGAGAATGACGACCTGACATTAATGAATAGATGTATATCAAGTGTGTTAGAGACTTGTTTAAACTGATATATCGTATTGTAGCATGTATTTGCGTCAACTACAAACATCTGTAAAATCCAAAAGAGCGAAATATCAAGTACTGATGTTTACAAAAAGCAAGTGCGTCCATGGGTGGGCTTGAACCACCAACCTTTCGGTTAACAGCCGAACCCTCTAACCGATTGCGCCACAGAGACGGAACTGACGAGATGGGGCTCACTTTAAGATGTGACTGATGTGGTGGAAGTTATGTGCCCTTGCCGAGGGAAACGTCTGGTGGTGTGTTTCAACAACTGTTGTGTAAGGGGTGGGATAGTCTTGTGCAATGACACATTGGCTTACCTGATGTATTTATTGGAAGATGTGGACACTGGGATGTACATGAAGATAAATCTAGGACTTTAGATGCATGTATTTTACTTCTGACTGTACGCATGACAAATGTATACTTCTTGATGTGAACTCACTTTCTTGTGAGATGAATTAATTGTTCCAAAGCCAGGAATTTGTTCCTATGACGTAAAATGCATGCCTTTTACTTTTGACTTTGCACATGACTAATATATACTTCTTGAAATTGAACTCAATTTCTTGTCAGATGGTAAAAGAATTTGTTCCAATGCCGGGAATCGAACCCGGGCCGCCTGGGTGAAAGCCAGGAATCCTAACCACTAGACCACATTGGAAGCTGATATTTTAAAGGCAATGTTAAAGGACTGAATGCTGGCTGTATTCCTGCCGTCTTTGTGCACAGAGTTCTTGTGCATGAGAATGACGCCCTGACATTAATGAATACATGTATATCAAGTGTGTTAGAGACTTGTTTAAACTGATATATCGTATTGTAGCATGTATTTGCGTCAACTACAAACATCTGTAAAATCCAAAAGAGCGAAATATCAAGTACTGATGTTTACAAAAAGCAAGTGCGTCCCTGGGTGGGCTTGAACCACCAACCTTTCGGTTAACAGCCGAACGCGCTAACCGATTGCGCCACAGAGACGGAACTGACGAGATGGGGCTCACTTTAAGATGTGACTGATGTGGTGGAAGTTATGTGCCCTTGCCGAGGGAAACGTCTGGTGGTGTGTTTCAACAACTGTTGTGTAAGGGGTGGGATAGTCTTGCGCAATGACACATTGGCTTACCTGATGTATTTATTGGAAGATGTGGACACTGGGATGTACATGAAGATAAATCTAGGACTTTAGATGCATGTATTTTACCTCTGACTGTACGCATGACAAATGTGACTGATGTGGTGGAAGTTATGTGCCCTTGCCGAGGGAAACGTCTGGTGGTGTGTTTCAACAACTGTTGTGTAAGGGGTGGGATAGTCTTGCGCAATGACACATTGGCTTACCTGATG
The DNA here is from genome assembly GCF_037392515.1 of Haliotis asinina. Classification (NCBI taxonomy): domain Eukaryota; kingdom Metazoa; phylum Mollusca; class Gastropoda; order Lepetellida; family Haliotidae; genus Haliotis; species Haliotis asinina. The sequence continues at coordinate 8,827,199 of NC_090282.1, forward strand.
TATTTATTGGAAGATGTGGACACTGGGATGTACATGAAGATAAATCTAGGACTTTAGATGCATGTATTTTACTTCTGACTGTACGCATGACAAATGTATACTTCTTGATGTGAACTCACTTTCTTGTGAGATGAATTAATTGTTCCAAAGCCAGGAATTTGTTCCTATCACGTAAAATGCATGCCTTTTACTTTTGACTTTCCACATGACTAATATATACTTCTTGAAATTGAACACAATTTCTTGTCAGATGGTAAAAGAATTTGTTCCAATGCGGGGAATCGAACCCGGGCCGCCTGGGTGAAAGCCAGGAATCCTAACCACTAGACCACATTGGAAGCTGATATTTTACAGGCAATGTTGAAGGACTGAATGCTGGCTGTATTCCTGCCGTCTTTGTGCACAGAGATCTTGTGCATGAGAATGACGCCCTGACATTAATGAATAGATGTATATCAAGTGTGTTAGAGACTTGTTTAAACTGATATATCGTATTGTAGCATGTATTTGCGTCAACTACAAACATCTGTAAAATCCAAAAGAGCGAAATATCAAGTACTGATGTTTACAAAAAGCAAGTGCGTCCATGGGTGGGCTTGAACCACCAACCTTTCGGTTAACAGCCGAACCCTCTAACCGATTGCGCCACAGAGACGGAACTGACGAGATGGGGCTCACTTTAAGATGTGACTGATGTGGTGGAAGTTATGTGCCCTTGCCGAGGGAAACGTCTGGTGGTGTGTTTCAACAACTGTTGTGTAAGGGGTGGGATAGTCTTGCGCAATGACACATTGGCTTACCTGATGTATTTATTGGAAGATGTGGACACTGGGATGTACATGAAGATAAATCTAGGACTTTAGATGCATGTATTTTACTTCTGACTGTACGCATGACAAATGTATACTTCTTGATGTGAACTCACTTTCTTGTGAGATGAATTAATTGTTCCAAAGCCAGGAATTTGTTCCTATGACGTAAAATGCATGCCTTTTACTTTTGACTTTGCACATGACTAATATATACTTCTTGAAATTGAACTCAATTTCTTGTCAGATGGTAAAAGAATTTGTTCCAATGCCGGGAATCGAACCCGGGCCGCCTGGGTGAAAGCCAGGAATCCTAACCACTAGACCACATTGGAAGCTGATATTTTAAAGGCAATGTTAAAGGACTGAATGCTGGCTGTATTCCTGCCGTCTTTGTGCACAGAGATCTTGTGCATGAGAATGACGACCTGACATTAATGAATACATGTATATCAAGTGTGTTAGAGACTTGTTTAAACTGATATATCGTATTGTAGCATGTATTTGCGTCAACTACAAACATCTGTAAAATCCAAAAGAGCGAAATATCAAGTACTGATGTTTACAAAAAGCAAGTGCGTCCATGGGTGGGCTTGAACCACCAACCTTTCGGTTAACAGCCGAACCCTCTAACCGATTGCGCCACAGAGACGGAACTGACGAGATGGGGCTCACTTTAAGATGTGACTGATGTGGTGGAAGTTATGTGCCCTTGCCGAGGGAAACGTCTGGTGGTGTGTTTCAACAACTGTTGTGTAAGGGGTCGGATGGTCTTGCGCAATGACACATTGGCTTACCTGATGTATTTATTGGAAGATGTGGACACTGGGATGTACATGAAGATAAATCTAGGACTTTAGATGCATGTATTTTACTTCTGACTGTACGCATGACAAATGTATACTTCTTGATGTGAACTCACTTTCTTGTGAGATGAATTAATTGTTCCAAAGCCAGGAATTTGTTCCTATGACGTAAAATGCATGCCTTTTACTTTTGACTTTGCACGTGACTAATATATACTTCTTGAAATTGAACTCAATTTCTTGTCAGATGGTAAAAGAATTTGTTCCAATGCCGGGAATCGAACCCGGGCCGCCTGGGTGAAAGCCAGGAATCCTAACCACTAGACCACATTGGAAGCTGATATTTTAAAGTCAATGTTAAAGGACTGAATGCTGGCTGTATTCCTGCCGTCTTTGTGCACAGAGTTCTTGTGCATGAGAATGACGACCTGACATTAATGAATACATGTATATCAAGTGTGTTAGAGACTTGTTTAAACTGATATATCGTATTGTAGCATGTATTTGCGTCAACTACAAACATCTGTAAAATCCAAAAGAGCGAAATATCAAGTACTGATGTTTACAAAAAGCAAGTGCGTCCATGGGTGGGCTTGAACCACCAACCTTTCGGTTAACAACCGAACGCGCTAACCGATTGCGCCACAGAGACGGAACTGACGAGATGGGGCTCACTTTAAGATGTGACTGATGTGGTGGAACTTGTGTGCCCTTGCTCTTGTGGTGTGTTTCAACAACTGTTGTGTAAGGGGTGGGATAGTCTTGCGCAATGACACATTGGCTTACCTGATGTATTTATTGGAAGATGTGGACACTGGGATGTACATGAAGATAAATCTAGGACTTTAGATGCATGTATTTTACTTCTGACTGTACGCATGACAAATGTATACTTCTTGATGTGAACTCACTTTCTTGTGAGATGAATTAGTTATTCCAAAGCCAGGAATTTGTTCCTATGACGTAAAATGCATGCCTTTTACTTTTGACTTTGCACGTGACTAATATATACTTCTTGAAATTGAACTCAATTTCTTGTCAGATGGTAAAAGAATTTGTTCCAATGCCGGGAATCGAACCCGGCCGCCTGGGTGAAAGCCAGGAATCCTAACCACTAGACCACATTGGAAGCTGATATTTTAAAGGCAATGTTAAAGGACTGAATGCTGGCTGTATTCCTGCCGTCTTTGTGCACAGAGTTCTTGTGCATGAGAATGACGACCTGACATTAATGAATACATGTATATCAAGTGTGTTAGAGACTTGTTTAAACTGATATATCGTATTGTAGCATGTATTTGCGTCAACTACAAACATCTGTAAAATCCAAAAGAGCGAAATATCAAGTACTGATGTTTACAAAAAGCAAGTGCGTCCATGGCTGGGCTTGAACCACCAACCTTTCGGTTAACAACCGAACGCGCTAACCGATTGCGCCACAGAGACGGAACTGACGAGATGGGGCTCACTTTAAGATGTGACTGATGTGGTGGAACTTGTGTGCCCTTGCTCTTGTGGTGTGTTTCAACAACTGTTGTGTAAGGTGTGGGATAGTCTTGCGCAATGACACATTGGCTTACCTGATGTATTTATTGGAAGATGTGGACACTGGGATGTACATGAAGATAAATCTAGGACTATAGATGCATGTATTTTACTTCTGACTGTACGCATGACATATGTATACTTCTTGATGTGAACTCACTTTCTTGTGAGATGAATTAATTGTTCCAAAGCCAGGAATTTGTTCCTATGACGTAAAATGCATGCCTTTTACTTTTGACTTTGCACGTGACTAATATATACTTCTTGAAATTGAACTCAATTTCTTGTCAGATGGTAAAAGAATTTGTTCCAATGCGGGGAATCGAACCCGGGCCGCCTGGGTGAAAGCCAGGAATCCTAACCACTAGACCACATTGGAAGCTGATATTTTAAAGGCAATGTTAAAGGACTGAATGCTGGCTGTATTCCTGCCGTCTTTGTGCACAGAGTTCTTGTGCATGAGAATGACGACCTGACATTAATGAATACATGTATATCAAGTGTGTTAGAGACTTGTTTAAACTGATATATCGTATTGTAGCATGTATTTGCGTCAACTACAAACATCTGTAAAATCCAAAAGAGCGAAATATCAAGTACTGATGTTTACAAAAAGCAAGTGCGTCCATGGGTGGGCTTGAACCACCAACCTTTCGGTTAACAACCGAACGCGCTAACCGATTGCGCCACAGAGACGGAACTGACGAGATGGGGCTCACTTTAAGATGTGACTGATGTGGTGGAACTTGTGTGCCCTTGCTCTTGTGGTGTGTTTCAACAACTGTTGTGTAAGGGGTGGGATAGTCTTGCGCAATGACACATTGGCTTACCTGATGTATTTATTGGAAGATGTGGACACTGGGATGTACATGAAGATAAATCTAGGACTATAGATGCATGTATTTTACTTCTGACTGTACGCATGACATATGTATACTTCTTGATGTGAACTCACTTTCTTGTGAGATGAATTAATTGTTCCAAAGCCAGGAATTTGTTCTTATGACGTAAAATGCATGCCTTTTACTTTTGACTTTGCACGTGACTAATATATACTTCTTGAAATTGAACTCAATTTCTTGTCAGATGGTAAAAGAATTTGTTCCAATGCCGGGAATCGAACCCGGGCCGCCTGGGTGAAAGCCAGGAATCCTAACCACTAGACCACATTGGAAGCTGATATTTTTCAGGCAATGTTGAAGGACTGAATGCTGGCTGTATTCCTGCCGTCTTTGTGCACAGAGTTCTTGTGCATGAGAATGACGACCTGACATTAATGAATACATGTATATCAAGTGTGTTAGAGACTTGTTTAAACTGATATATCGTATTGTAGCATGTATTTGCGTCAACTACAAACATCTGTAAAATCCAAAAGAGCGACATATCAAGTACTGATGTTTACAAAATCAAGTGCGTCCCTGGGTGGGCTTGAACCACCAACCTTTCGGTTAACAGCCGAACGCGCTAACCGATTGCGCCACAGAGACGGAACTGACGAGATGGGGCTCACTTTAAGATGTGACTGATGTGGTGGAAGTTATGTGCCCTTGCCGAGGGAAACGTCTGGTGGTGTGTTTCAACAACTGTTGTGTAAGGGGTGGGATAGTCTTGCGCAATGACACATTGGCTTACCTGATGTATTTATTGGAAGATGTGGACACTGGGATGTACATGAAGATAAATCTAGGACTTTAGATGCATGTATTTTACTTCTGACTGTACGCATGACAAATGTATACTTCTTGATGTGAACTCACTTTCTTGTGAGATGAATTAATTGTTCCAAAGCCAGGAATTTGTTCCTATGACGTAAAATGCATGCCTTTTACTTTTGACTTTGCACGTGACTAATAAATACTTCTTGAAATTGAACTCAATTTCTTGTCAGATGGTAAAAGAATTTGTTCCAATGCCGGGAATCGAACCCGGGCCGCCTGGGTGAAAGCCAGGAATCCTAACCACTAGACCACATTGGAAGCTGATATTTTATAGGCAATGTTAAAGGACTGAATGCTGGCTGTATTCCTGCCATCTTTGTGCACAGAGTTCTTGTGCATGAGAATGACGACCTGACATTAATGAATACATGTATATCAAGTGTGTTAGAGACTTGTTTAAACTGATATATCGTATTGTAGCATGTATTTGCGTCAACTACAAACATCTGTAAAATCCAAAAGAGCGAAATATCAAGTACTGATGTTTACAAAAAGCAGGTGCGTCCCTGGGTGGGCTTGAACCACCAACCTTTCGGTTAACAGCCGAACGCGCTAACCGACTGCGCCACAGAGACGGAACTGACGAGATGGGGCTCACTTTAAGATGTGACTGATGTGGTGGAACTTGTGTGCCCTTGCTCTTGTGGTGTGTTTCAACAACTGTTGTGTAAGGGGTGGGATAGTCTTGCGCAATGACACATTGGCTTACCTGATCTATTTATTGGAAGATGTGGACACTGGGATGTACATGAAGATAAATCTAGGACTATAGATGCATGTATTTTACTTCTGACTGTACGCATGACATATGTATACTTCTTGATGTGAACTCACTTTCTTGTGAGATGAATTAATTGTTCCAAAGCCAGGAATTTGTTCTTATGACGTAAAATGCATGCCTTTTACTTTTGACTTTGCACGTGACTAATATATACTTCTTGAAATTGAACTCAATTTCTTGTCAGATGGTAAAAGAATTTGTTCCAATGCCGGGAATCGAACCCGGGCCGCCTGGGTGAAAGCCAGGAATCCTAACCACTAGACCACATTGGAAGCTGATATTTTTCAGGCAATGTTGAAGGACTGAATGCTGGCTGTATTCCTGCCGTCTTTGTGCACAGAGTTCTTGTGCATGAGAATGACGACCTGACATTAATGAATACATGTATATCAAGTGTGTTAGAGACTTGTTTAAACTGATATATCGTATTGTAGCATGTATTTGCGTCAACTACAAACATCTGTAAAATCCAAAAGAGCGACATATCAAGTACTGATGTTTACAAAATCAAGTGCGTCCCTGGGTGGGCTTGAACCACCAACCTTTCGGTTAACAGCCGAACGCGCTAACCGATTGCGCCACAGAGACGGAACTGACGAGATGGGGCTCACTTTAAGATGTGACTGATGTGGTGGAAGTTATGTGCCCTTGCCGAGGGAAACGTCTGGTGGTGTGTTTCAACAACTGTTGTGTAAGGGGTGGGATAGTCTTGCGCAATGACACATTGGCTTACCTGATGTATTTATTGGAAGATGTGGACACTGGGATGTACATGAAGATAAATCTAGGACTTTAGATGCATGTATTTTACTTCTGACTGTACGCATGACAAATGTATACTTCTTGATGTGAACTCACTTTCTTGTGAGATGAATTAATTGTTCCAAAGCCAGGAATTTGTTCCTATGACGTAAAATGCATGCCTTTTACTTTTGACTTTGCACGTGACTAATAAATACTTCTTGAAATTGAACTCAATTTCTTGTCAGATGGTAAAAGAATTTGTTCCAATGCCGGGAATCGAACCCGGGCCGCCTGGGTGAAAGCCAGGAATCCTAACCACTAGACCACATTGGAAGCTGATATTTTATAGGCAATGTTAAAGGACTGAATGCTGGCTGTATTCCTGCCATCTTTGTGCACAGAGTTCTTGTGCATGAGAATGACGACCTGACATTAATGAATACATGTATATCAAGTGTGTTAGAGACTTGTTTAAACTGATATATCGTATTGTAGCATGTATTTGCGTCAACTACAAACATCTGTAAAATCCAAAAGAGCGAAATATCAAGTACTGATGTTTACAAAAAGCAGGTGCGTCCCTGGGTGGGCTTGAACCACCAACCTTTCGGTTAACAGCCGAACGCGCTAACCGACTGCGCCACAGAGACGGAACTGACGAGATGGGGCTCACTTTAAGATGTGACTGATGTGGTGGAACTTGTGTGCCCTTGCTCTTGTGGTGTGTTTCAACAACTGTTGTGTAAGGTGTGGGATAGTCTTGCGCAATGACACATTGGCTTACCTGATGTATTTATTGGAAGATGTGGACACTGGGATGTACATGAAGATAAATCTAGGACTATAGATGCATGTATTTTACTTCTGACTGTACGCATGACAAATGTATACTTCTTGATGTGAACTCACTTTCTTGTGAGATGAATTAATTGTTCCAAAGCCAGGAATTTGTTCCTATGACGTAAAACGCATGCCTTTTACTTTTGACTTTGCACGTGACTAATAAATACTTCTTGAAATTGAACTCAATTTCTTGTCAGATGGTAAAAGAATTTGTTCCAATGCCGGGAATCGAACCCGGGCCGCCTGGGTGAAAGCCAGGAATCCTAACCACTAGACCACATTGGAAGCTGATATTTTTCAGGCAATGTTGAAGGACTGAATGCTGGCTGTATTCCTGCCGTCTTTGTGCACAGAGTTCTTGTGCATGAGAATGACGACCTGACATTAATGAATACATGTATATCAAGTGTGTTAGAGACTTGTTTAAACTGATATATCGTATTGTAGCATGTATTTGCGTCAACTACAAACATCTGTAAAATCCAAAAGAGCGACATATCAAGTACTGATGTTTACAAAAAGCAAGTGCGTCCCTGGGTGGGCTTGAACCACCAACCTTTCGGTTAACAGCCGAACGCGCTAACCGATTGCGCCACAGAGTCGGAACTGACGAGATGGGGCTCACTTTAAGATGTGACTGATGTGGTGGAAGCTATGTGCCCTTGCTCTCGTGGTGTGTTTCAACAACTGTTGTGTAAGGTGTGGGATAGTCTTGCGCAATGACACATTGGCTTACCTGATGTATTTATTGGAAGATGTGGACACTGGGATGTACATGAAGATAAATCTAGGACTTTAGATGCATGTATTTTACTTCTGACTGTACGCATGACAAATGTATACTTCTTGATGTGAACTCACTTTCTTGTGAGATGAATTAATTGTTCCAAAGCCAGGAATTTGTTCCTATGACGTAAAATGCATGCCTTTTACTTTTGACTTTGCACATGACTAATATATACTTCTTGAAATTGAAGTCAATTTCTTGTCAGATGGTAAAAGAATTTGTTCCAATGCCGGGAATCGAACCCGGGCCGCCTGGGTGAAAGCCAGGAATCCTAACCACTAGACCACATTGGAAGCTGATATTTTACAGGCAATGTTGAAGGACTGAATGCTGGCTGTATTCCTGCCGTCTTTGTGCACAGAGTTCTTGTGCATGAGAATGACGACCTGACATTAATGAATACATGTATATCAAGTGTGTTAGAGACTTGTTTAAACTGATATATCTTATCGTAGGATGTATTTGCGTCAACTACAAACATCTGTAAAATCCAAAAGAGCGAAATATCAAGTACTGATGTTTACAAAAAGTAAGTGCGTCCCTGGGTGGGCTTGAACCACCAACCTTTCGGTTAACAGCCGAACGCGCTAACCGATTGCGCCACAGAGACGGAACTGACGGGATGGGGCTCACTTTAAGATGTGACTGATGTGGTGGAACTTGTGTGCCCTTGCTCTTGTGGTGTGTTTCAACAACTGTTGTGTAAGGGGTGGGATAGTCTTGCGCAATGACACATTGGCTTACCTGATCTATTTATTGGAAGATGTGGACACTGGGATGTACATGAAGATAAATCTAGGACTATAGATGCATGTATTTTACTTCTGACTGTACACATGACATATGTATACTTCTTGATGTGAACTCACTTTCTTGTGAGATGAATTAATTGTTCCAAAGCCAGGAATTTGTTCCTATGACGTAAAATGCATGCCTTTTACTTTTGACTTTGCACGTGACTAATATATACTTCTTGAAATTGAACTCAATTTCTTGTCAGATGGTAAAAGAATTTGTTCCAATGCCGGGAATCGAACCCGGGCCGCCTGGGTGAAAGCCAGGAATCCTAACCACTAGACCACATTGGAAGCTGATATTTTATAGGCAATGTTAAAGGACTGAATGCTGGCTGTATTCCTGCCATCTTTGTGCACAGAGTTCTTGTGCATGAGAATGACGACCTGACATTAATGAATACATGTATATCAAGTGTGTTAGAGACTTGTTTAAACTGATATATCGTATTGTAGCATGTATTTGCGTCAACTACAAACATCTGTAAAATCCAAAAGAGCGAAATATCAAGTACTGATGTTTACAAAAAGCAAGTGCGTCCCTGGGTGGGCTTGAACCACCAACCTTTCGGTTAACAGCCGAACGCGCTAACCGACTGCGCCACAGAGACGGAACTGACGAGATGGGGCTCACTTTAAGATGTGACTGATGTGGTGGAACTTGTGTGCCCTTGCTCTTGTGGTGTGTTTCAACAACTGTTGTGTAAGGTGTGGGATAGTCTTGCGCAATGACACATTGGCTTACCTGATGTATTTATTGGAAGATGTGGACACTGGGATGTACATGAAGATAAATCTAGGACTATAGATGCATGTATTTTACTTCTGACTGTACGCATGACAAATGTATACTTCTTGATGTGAACTCACTTTCTTGTGAGATGAATTAATTGTTCCAAAGCCAGGAATTTGTTCCTATGACGTAAAACGCATGCCTTTTACTTTTGACTTTGCACGTGACTAATAAATACTTCTTGAAATTGAACTCAATTTCTTGTCAGATGGTAAAAGAATTTGTTCCAATGCCGGGAATCGAACCCGGGCCGCCTGGGTGAAAGCCAGGAATCCTAACCACTAGACCACATTGGAAGCTGATATTTTTCAGGCAATGTTGAAGGACTGAATGCTGGCTGTATTCCTGCCGTCTTTGTGCACAGAGTTCTTGTGCATGAGAATGACGACCTGACATTAATGAATACATGTATATCAAGTGTGTTAGAGACTTGTTTAAACTGATATATCGTATTGTAGCATGTATTTGCGTCAACTACAAACATCTGTAAAATCCAAAAGAGCGACATATCAAGTACTGATGTTTACAAAAAGCAAGTGCGTCCCTGGGTGGGCTTGAACCACCAACCTTTCGGTTAACAGCCGAACGCGCTAACCGATTGCGCCACAGAGTCGGAACTGACGAGATGGGGCTCACTTTAAGATGTGACTGATGTGGTGGAAGCTATGTGCCCTTGCTCTCGTGGTGTGTTTCAACAACTGTTGTGTAAGGTGTGGGATAGTCTTGCGCAATGACACATTGGCTTACCTGATGTATTTATTGGAAGATGTGGACACTGGGATGTACATGAAGATAAATCTAGGACTTTAGATGCATGTATTTTACTTCTGACTGTACGCATGACAAATGTATACTTCTTGATGTGAACTCACTTTCTTGTGAGATGAATTAATTGTTCCAAAGCCAGGAATTTGTTCCTATGACGTAAAATGCATGCCTTTTACTTTTGACTTTGCACATGACTAATATATACTTCTTGAAATTGAAGTCAATTTCTTGTCAGATGGTAAAAGAATTTGTTCCAATGCCGGGAATCGAACCCGGGCCGCCTGGATGAAAGCCAGGAATCCTAACCACTAGACCACATTGGAAGCTGATATTTTACAGGCAATGTTGAAGGACTGAATGCTGGCTGTATTCCTGCCGTCTTTGTGCACAGAGTTCTTGTGCATGAGAATGACGACCTGACATTAATGAATACATGTATATCAAGTGTGTTAGAGACTTGTTTAAACTGATATATCTTATCGTAGGATGTATTTGCGTCAACTACAAACATCTGTAAAATCCAAAAGAGCGAAATATCAAGTACTGATGTTTACAAAAAGTAAGTGCGTCCCTGGGTGGGCTTGAACCACCAACCTTTCGGTTAACAGCCGAACGCGCTAACCGATTGCGCCACAGAGACGGAACTGACGAGATGGGGCTCACTTTAAGATGTGACTGATGTGGTGGAACTTGTGTGCCCTTGCTCTTGTGGTGTGTTTCAACAACTGTTGTGTAAGGGGTGGGATAGTCTTGCGCAATGACACATTGGCTTACCTGATGTATTTATTGGAAGATGTGGACACTGGGATGTACATGAAGATAAATCTAGGACTATAGATGCATGTATTTTACTTCTGACTGTACACATGACATATGTATACTTCTTGATGTGAACTCACTTTCTTGTGAGATGAATTAATTGTTCCAAAGCCAGGAATTTGTTCCTATGACGTAAAATGCATGCCTTTTACTTTTGACTTTGCACGTGACTAATATATACTTCTTGAAATTGAACTCAATTTCTTGTCAGATGGTAAAAGAATTTGTTCCAATGCCGGGAATCGAACCCGGGCCGCCTGGGTGAAAGCCAGGAATCCTAACCACTAGACCACATTGGAAGCTGATATTTTTCAGGCAATGTTGAAGGACTGAATGCTGGCTGTATTCCTGCCGTCTTTGTGCACAGAGTTCTTGTGCATGAGAATGACGACCTGACATTAATGAATACATGTATATCAAGTGTGTTAGAGACTTGTTTAAACTGATATATCGTATTGTAGCATGTATTTGCGTCAACTACAAACATCTGTAAAATCCAAAAGAGCGACATATCAAGTACTGATGTTTACAAAAAGCAAGTGCGTCCCTGGGTGGGCTTGAACCACCAACCTTTCGGTTAACAGCCGAACGCGCTAACCGATTGCGCCACAGAGACGGAACTGACGAGATGGGGCTCACTTTAAGATGTGACTGATGTGGTGGAACTTGTGTGCCCTTGCTCTTGTGGTGTGTTTCAACAACTGTTGTGTAAGGGGTGGGATAGTCTTGCGCAATGACACATAGGCTTACCTGATGTATTTATTGGAAGATGTGGACACTGGGATGTACATGAAGATAAATCTAGGACTTTAGATGCATGTATTTTACTTCTGACTGTACACATGACATATGTATACTTCTTGATGTGAACTCACTTTCTTGTGAGATGAATTAATTGTTCCAAAGCCAGGAATTTGTTCCTATGACGTAAAATGCATGCCTTTTACTTTTGACTTTGCACGTGACTAATATATACTTCTTGAAATTGAACTCAATTTCTTGTCAGATGGTAAAAGAATTTGTTCCAATGCCGGGAATCGAACCCGGGCCGCCTGGGTGAAAGCCAGGAATCCTAACCACTAGACCACATTGGAAGCTGATATTTTACAGGCAATGTTGAAGGACTGAATGCTGGCTGTATTCCTGCCGTCTTTGTGCATTGAGTTCTTGTGCATGAGAATGACGACCTGACATTAATGAATACATGTATATCAAGTGTGTTAGAGACTTGTTTAAACTGATATATCGTATTGTAGGATGTATTTGCGTCAACTACAAACATCTGTAAAATCCAAAAGAGCGAAATATCAAGTACTGATGTTTACAAAAAGCAAGTGCGTCCCTGGGTGGGCTTGAACCACCAACCTTTCGGTTAACAGCCGAACGCGCTAACCGATTGCGCCACAGAGACGGAACTGACGAGATGGGGCTCACTTTAAGATGTGACTGATGTGGTGGAAGTTATGTGCCCTTGCCGAGGGAAACGTCTGGTGGTGTGTTTCAACAACTGTTGTGTAAGGTGTGGGATAGTCTTGCGCAATGACACATTGGCTTACCTGATGTATTTATTGGAAGATGTGGACACTGGGATGTACATGAAGATAAATCTAGGACTTTAGATGCATGTATTTTACTTCTGACTGTACGCATGACAAATGTATACTTCTTGATGTGAACTCACTTTCTTGTGAGATGAATTAATTGTTCCAAAGCCAGGAATTTGTTCCTATGACGTAAAATGCATGCCTTTTACTTTTGACTTTGCACATGACTAATATATACTTCTTGAAATTGAACTCAATTTCTTGTCAGATGGTAAAAGAATTTGTTCCAATGCCGGGAATCGAACCCGGGCCGCCTGGGTGAAAGCCAGGAATCCTAACCACTAGACCACATTGGAAGCTGATATTTTACAGGCAATGTTGAAGGACTGAATGCTGGCTGTATTCCTGCCGTCTTTGTGCACAGAGTTCTTGTGCATGAGAATGACGACCTGACATTAATGAATACATGTATATCAAGTGTGTTAGAGACTTGTTTAAACTGATATATCTTATCGTAGGATGTATTTGCGTCAACTACAAACATCTGTAAAATCCAAAAGAGCGAAATATCAAGTACTGATGTTTACAAAAAGTAAGTGCGTCCCTGGGTGGGCTTGAACCACCAACCTTTCGGTTAACAGCCGAACGCGCTAACCGATTGCGCCACAGAGACGGAACTGACGAGATGGGGCTCACTTTAAGATGTGACTGATGTGGTGGAACTTGTGTGCCCTTGCTCTTGTGGTGTGTTTCAACAACTGTTGTGTAAGGGGTGGGATAGTCTTGCGCAATGACACATTGGCTTACCTGATCTATTTATTGGAAGATGTGGACACTGGGATGTACATGAAGATAAATCTAGGACTATAGATGCATGTATTTTACTTCTGACTGTACACATGACATATGTATACTTCTTGATGTGAACTCACTTTCTTGTGAGATGAATTAATTGTTCCAAAGCCAGGAATTTGTTCCTATGACGTAAAATGCATGCCTTTTACTTTTGACTTTGCACGTGACTAATATATACTTCTTGAAATTGAACTCAATTTCTTGTCAGATGGTAAAAGAATTTGTTCCAATGCCGGGAATCGAACCCGGGCCGCCTGGGTGAAAGCCAGGAATCCTAACCACTAGACCACATTGGAAGCTGATATTTTTCAGGCAATGTTGAAGGACTGAATGCTGGCTGTATTCCTGCCGTCTTTGTGCACAGAGTTCTTGTGCATGAGAATGACGACCTGACATTAATGAATACATGTATATCAAGTGTGTTAGAGACTTGTTTAAACTGATATATCGTATTGTAGCATGTATTTGCGTCAACTACAAACATCTGTAAAATCCAAAAGAGCGACATATCAAGTACTGATGTTTACAAAAAGCAAGTGCGTCCCTGGGTGGGCTTGAACCACCAACCTTTCGGTTAACAGCCGAACGCGCTAACCGATTGCGCCACAGAGACGGAACTGACGAGATGGGGTTCACTTTAAGATGTGACTGATGTGGTGGAACTTGTGTGCCCTTGCTCTTGTGGTGTGTTTCAACAACTGTTGTGTAAGGGGTGGGATAGTCTTGCGCAATGACACATAGGCTTACCTGATGTATTTATTGGAAGATGTGGACACTGGAATGTACATGAAGATAAATCTAGGACTTTAGATGCATGTATTTTACTTCTGACTGTACACATGACATATGTATACTTCTTGATGTGAACTCACTTTCTTGTGAGATGAATTAATTGTTCCAAAGCCAGGAATTTGTTCCTATGACGTAAAATGCATGCCTTTTACTTTTGACTTTGCACGTGACTAATATATACTTCTTGAAATTGAACTCAATTTCTTGTCAGATGGTAAAAGAATTTGTTCCAATGCCGGGAATCGAACCCGGGCCGCCTGGGTGAAAGCCAGGAATCCTAACCACTAGACCACATTGGAAGCTGATATTTTTCAGGCAATGTTGAAGGACTGAATGCTGGCTGTATTCCTGCCGTCTTTGTGCACAGAGTTCTTGTGCATGAGAATGACGACCTGACATTAATGAATACATGTATATCAAGTGTGTTAGAGACTTGTTTAAACTGATATATCGTATTGTAGCATGTATTTGCGTCAACTACAAACATCTGTAAAATCCAAAAGAGCGAAATATCAAGTACTGATGTTTACAAAAAGCAAGTGCGTCCCTGGGTGGGCTTGAACCACCAACCTTTCGGTTAACAGCCGAACGCGCTAACCGATTGCGCCACAGAGACGGAACTGACGAGATGGGGCTCACTTTAAGATGTGACTGATGTGGTGGAAGTTATGTGCCCTTGCCGAGGGAAACGTCTGGTGGTGTGTTTCAACAACTGTTGTGTAAGGTGTGGGATAGTCTTGCGCAATGACACATTGGCTTACCTGATGTATTTATTGGAAGATGTGGACACTGGGATGTACATGAAGATAAATCTAGGACTTTAGATGCATGTATTTTACTTCTGACTGTACGCATGACAAATGTATACTTCTTGATGTGAACTCACTTTCTTGTGAGATGAATTAATTGTTCCAAAGCCAGGAATTTGTTCCTATGACGTAAAATGCATGCCTTTTACTTTTGACTTTGCACATGACTAATATATACTTCTTGAAATTGAACTCAATTTCTTGTCAGATGGTAAAAGAATTTGTTCCAATGCCGGGAATCGAACCCGGGCCGCCTGGGTGAAAGCCAGGAATCCTAACCACTAGACCACATTGGAAGCTGATATTTTACAGGCAATGTTGAAGGACTGAATGCTGGCTGTATTCCTGCCGTCTTTGTGCACAGAGTTCTTGTGCATGAGAATGACGACCTGACATTAATGAATACATGTATATCAAGTGTGTTAGAGACTTGTTTAAACTGATATATCTTATCGTAGGATGTATTTGCGTCAACTACAAACATCTGTAAAATCCAAAAGAGCGAAATATCAAGTACTGATGTTTACAAAAAGTAAGTGCGTCCCTGGGTGGGCTTGAACCACCAACCTTTCGGTTAACAGCCGAACGCGCTAACCGATTGCGCCACAGAGACGGAACTGACGAGATGGGGCTCACTTTAAGATGTGACTGATGTGGTGGAACTTGTGTGCCCTTGCTCTTGTGGTGTGTTTCAACAACTGTTGTGTAAGGGGTGGGATAGTCTTGCGCAATGACACATTGGCTTACCTGATCTATTTATTGGAAGATGTGGACACTGGGATGTACATGAAGATAAATCTAGGACTATAGATGCATGTATTTTACTTCTGACTGTACACATGACATATGTATACTTCTTGATGTGAACTCACTTTCTTGTGAGATGAATTAATTGTTCCAAAGCCAGGAATTTGTTCCTATGACGTAAAATGCATGCCTTTTACTTTTGACTTTGCACGTGACTAATATATACTTCTTGAAATTGAACTCAATTTCTTGTCAGATGGTAAAAGAATTTGTTCCAATGCCGGGAATCGAACCCGGGCCGCCTGGGTGAAAGCCAGGAATCCTAACCACTAGACCACATTGGAAGCTGATATTTTTCAGGCAATGTTGAAGGACTGAATGCTGGCTGTATTCCTGCCGTCTTTGTGCACAGAGTTCTTGTGCATGAGAATGACGACCTGACATTAATGAATACATGTATATCAAGTGTGTTAGAGACTTGTTTAAACTGATATATCGTATTGTAGCATGTATTTGCGTCAACTACAAACATCTGTAAAATCCAAAAGAGCGACATATCAAGTACTGATGTTTACAAAAAGCAAGTGCGTCCCTGGGTGGGCTTGAACCACCAACCTTTCGGTTAACAGCCGAACGCGCTAACCGATTGCGCCACAGAGACGGAACTGACGAGATGGGGTTCACTTTAAGATGTGACTGATGTGGTGGAACTTGTGTGCCCTTGCTCTTGTGGTGTGTTTCAACAACTGTTGTGTAAGGGGTGGGATAGTCTTGCGCAATGACACATAGGCTTACCTGATGTATTTATTGGAAGATGTGGACACTGGAATGTACATGAAGATAAATCTAGGACTTTAGATGCATGTATTTTACTTCTGACTGTACACATGACATATGTCTACTTCTTGATGTGAACTCACTTTCTTGTGAGATGAATTAATTGTTCCAAAGCCAGGAATTTGTTCCTATGACGTAAAATGCATGCCTTTTACTTTTGACTTTGCACGTGACTAATATATACTTCTTGAAATTGAACTCAATTTCTTGTCAGATGGTAAAAGAATTTGTTCCAATGCCGGGAATCGAACCCGGGCCGCCTGGGTGAAAGCCAGGAATCCTAACCACTAGACCACATTGGAAGCTGATATTTTTCAGGCAATGTTGAAGGACTGAATGCTGGCTGTATTCCTGCCGTCTTTGTGCACAGAGTTCTTGTGCATGAGAATGACGACCTGACATTAATGAATACATGTATATCAAGTGTGTTAGAGACTTGTTTAAACTGATATATCGTATTGTAGCATGTATTTGCGTCAACTACAAACATCTGTAAAATCCAAAAGAGCGAAATATCAAGTACTGATGTTTACAAAAAGCAAGTGCGTCCCTGGGTGGGCTTGAACCACCAACCTTTCGGTTAACAGCCGAACGCGCTAACCTATTGCGCCACAGAGACGGAACTGAAGAGATGAGGCTCACTTTAAGATGTGACTGATGTGGTGGAAGTTATGTGCCCTTGCCGAGGGAAACGTCTGGTGGTGTGTTTCAACAACTGTTGTGTAAGGGGTGGGATAGTCTTGCGCAATGACACATTGGCTTACCTGATGTATTTATTGGAAGATGTGGACACTGGAATGTACATGAAGATAAATCTAGGACTTTAGATGCATGTATTTTACTTCTGACTGTACACATGACATATGTATACTTCTTGATGTGAACTCACTTTCTTGTGAGATGAATTAATTGTTCCAAAGCCAGGAATTTGTTCCTATGACGTAAAATGCATGCCTTTTACTTTTGACTTTGCACGTGACTAATATATACTTCTTGAAATTGAACTCAGTTTCTTCTCAGATGGTAAAAGAATTTGTTCCAATGGCGGGAATCGAACCCGGGCCGCCTGGGTGAAAGCCAGGAATCCTAACCACTAGACCACATTGGAAGCTGATATTTTACATGCAATGTTGAAGGACTGAATGCTGGCTGTATTCCTGCCGTCTTTGTGCACAGAGTTCTTGTGCATGAGAATGACGACCTGACATTAATGAATACATGTATATCAAGTGTGTTAGAGACTTGTTTAAACTGATATATCTTATCGTAGGATGTATTTGCGTCAACTACAAACATCTGTAAAATCCAAAAGAGCGAAATATCAAGTACTGATGTTTACAAAAAGCAAGTGCGTCCCTGGGTGGGCTTGAACCACCAACCTTTCGGTTAACAGCCGAACGCGCTAACCGATTGCGCCACAGAGACGAAACTGACGAGATGGGGCTCACTTTAAGATGTGACTGATGTGGTGGAAGTTATGTGCCCTTGCCGAGGGAAACGTCTGGTGGTGTGTTTCAACAACTGTTGTGTAAGGTGTGGGATAGTCTTGCGCAATGACACATTGGCTTACCTGATGTATTTATTGGAAGATGTGGACACTGGGATGTACATGAAGATAAATCTAGGACTTTAGATGCATGTATTTTACTTCTGACTGTACGCATGACAAATGTATACTTCTTGATGTGAACTCACTTTCTTGTGAGATGAATTAATTGTTCCAAAGCCAGGAATTTGTTCCTATGACGTAAAATGCATGCCTTTTACTTTTGACTTTGCACGTGACTAATATATACTTCTTGAAATTGAACTCAATTTCTTGTCAGATGGTAAAAGAATTTGTTCCAATGCCGGGAATCGAAGCCGGGCCGCCTGGGTGAAAGCCAGGAATCCTAACCACTAGACCACATTGGAAGCTGATATTTTACAGGCAATGTTGAAGGACTGAATGCTGGCTGTATTCCTGCCGTCTTTGTGCACAGAGTTCTTGTGCATGAGAATGACGACCTGACATTAATGAATACATGTATATCAAGTGTGTTAGAGACTTGTTTAAACTGATATATCGTATTGTAGGATGTATTTGCGTCAACTACAAACATCTGTAAAATCCAAAAGAGCGAAATATCAAGTACTGATGTTTACAAAAAGCAAGTGCGTCCCTGGGTGGGCTTGAACCACCAACCTTTCGGTTAACAGCCGAACGCGCTAACCGATTGCGCCACAGAGACGGAACTGAAGAGATGAGGCTCACTTTAAGATGTGACTGATGTGGTGGAAGTTATGTGCCCTTGCCGAGGGAAACGTCTGGTGGTGTGTTTCAACAACTGTTGTGTAAGGGGTGGGATAGTCTTGCGCAATGACACATTGGCTTACCTGATGTATTTATTGGAAGATGTGGACACTGGAATGTACATGAAGATAAATCTAGGACTTTAGATGCATGTATTTTACTTCTGACTGTACACATGACATATGTATACTTCTTGATGTGAACTCACTTTCTTGTGAGATGAATTAATTGTTCCAAAGCCAGGAATTTGTTCCTATGACGTAAAATGCATGCCTTTTACTTTTGACTTTGCACATGACTAATATATACTTCTTGAAATTGAAGTCAATTTCTTGTCAGATGGTAAAAGAATTTGTTCCAATGCCGGGAATCGAACCCGGGCCGCCTGGGTGAAAGCCAGGAATCCTAACCACTAGACCACATTGGAAGCTGATATTTTACAGGCAATGTTGAAGGACTGAATGCTGGCTGTATTCCTGCCGTCTTTGTGCACAGAGTTCTTGTGCATGAGAATGACGACCTGACATTAATGAATACATGTATATCAAGTGTGTTAGAGACTTGTTTAAACTGATATATCTTATCGTAGGATGTATTTGCGTCAACTACAAACATCTGTAAAATCCAAAAGAGCGAAATATCAAGTACTGATGTTTACAAAAAGTAAGTGCGTCCCTGGGTGGGCTTGAACCACCAACCTTTCGGTTAACAGCCGAACGCGCTAACCGATTGCGCCACAGAGACGGAACTGACGAGATGGGGCTCACTTTAAGATGTGACTGATGTGGTGGAACTTGTGTGCCCTTGCTCTTGTGGTGTGTTTCAACAACTGTTGTGTAAGGGGTGGGATAGTCTTGCGCAATGACACATTGGCTTACCTGATCTATTTATTGGAAGATGTGGACACTGGGATGTACATGAAGATAAATCTAGGACTATAGATGCATGTATTTTACTTCTGACTGTACACATGACATATGTATACTTCTTGATGTGAACTCACTTTCTTGTGAGATGAATTAATTGTTCCAAAGCCAGGAATTTGTTCCTATGACGTAAAATGCATGCCTTTTACTTTTGACTTTGCACGTGACTAATATATACTTCTTGAAATTGAACTCAATTTCTTGTCAGATGGTAAAAGAATTTGTTCCAATGCCGGGAATCGAAGCCGGGCCGCCTGGGTGAAAGCCAGGAATCCTAACCACTAGACCACATTGGAAGCTGATATTTTTCAGGCAATGTTGAAGGACTGAATGCTGGCTGTATTCCTGCCGTCTTTGTGCACAGAGTTCTTGTGCATGAGAATGACGACCTGACATTAATGAATACATGTATATCAAGTGTGTTAGAGACTTGTTTAAACTGATATATCGTATTGTAGCATGTATTTGCGTCAACTACAAACATCTGTAAAATCCAAAAGAGCGACATATCAAGTACTGATGTTTACAAAAAGCAAGTGCGTCCCTGGGTGGGCTTGAACCACCAACCTTTCGGTTAACAGCCGAACGCGCTAACCGATTGCGCCACAGAGACGGAACTGACGAGATGGGGCTCACTTTAAGATGTGACTGATGTGGTGGAACTTGTGTGCCCTTGCTCTTGTGGTGTGTTTCAACAACTGTTGTGTAAGGGGTGGGATAGTCTTGCGCAATGACACATAGGCTTACCTGATGTATTTATTGGAAGATGTGGACACTGGGATGTACATGAAGATAAATCTAGGACTATAGATGCATGTATTTTACTTCTGACTGTACACATGACATATGTATACTTCTTGATGTGAACTCACTTTCTTGTGAGATGAATTAATTGTTCCAAAGCCAGGAATTTGTTCCTATGACGTAAAATGCATGCCTTTTACTTTTGACTTTGCACGTGACTAATATATACTTCTTGAAATTGAACTCAATTTCTTGTCAGATGGTAAAAGAATTTGTTCCAATGCCGGGAATCGAACCCGGGCCGCCTGGGTGAAAGCCAGGAATCCTAACCACTAGACCACATTGGAAGCTGATATTTTACAGGCAATGTTGAAGGACTGAATGCTGGCTGTATTCCTGCCGTCTTTGTGCACAGAGTTCTTGTGCATGAGAATGACGACCTGACATTAATGAATACATGTATATCAAGTGTGTTAGAGACTTGTTTAAACTGATATATCGTATTGTAGCATGTATTTGCGTCAACTACAAACATCTGTAAAATCCAAAAGAGCGAAATATCAAGTACTGATGTTTACAAAAAGCAAGTGCGTCCCTGGGTGGGCTTGAACCACCAACCTTTCGGTTAACAGCCGAACGCGCTAACCGATTGCGCCACAGAGACGGAACTGACGAGATGAGGCTCACTTTAAGATGTGACTGATTTGGTGGAAGTTATGTGCCCTTGCCGAGGGAAACGTCTGGTGGTGTGTTTCAACAACTGTTGTGTAAGGGGTGGGATAGTCTTGCGCAATGACACATTGGCTTACCTGATGTATTTATTGGAAGATGTGGACACTGGAATGTACATGAAGATAAATCTAGGACTTTAGATGCATGTATTTTACTTCTGACTGTACGGATGACAAATGTATACTTCTTGATGTGAACTCACTTTCTTGTGAGATGAATTAATTGTTCCAAAGCCAGGAATTTGTTCCTATGACGTAAAATGCATGCCTTTTACTTTTGACTTTGCACGTGACTAATATATACTTCTTGAAATTGAACTCAGTTTCTTCTCAGATGGTAAAAGAATTTGTTCCAATGCCGGGAATCGAACCCGGGCCGCCTGGGTGAAAGCCAGGAATCCTAACCACTAGACCACATTGGAAGCTGATATTTTACAGGCAATGTTGAAGGACTGAATGCTGGCTGTATTCCTGCCGTCTTTGTGCACAGAGTTCTTGTGCATGAGAATGACGACCTGACATTAATGAATACATGTATATCAAGTGTGTTAGAGACTTGTTTAAACTGATATATCTTATCGTAGGATGTATTTGCGTCAACTACAAACATCTGTAAAATCCAAAAGAGCGAAATATCAAGTACTGATGTTTACAAAAAGCAAGTGCGTCCCTGGGTGGGCTTGAACCACCAACCTTTCGGTTAACAGCCGAACGCGCTAACCGATTGCGCCACAGAGACGGAACTGACGAGATGAGGCTCACTTTAAGATGTGACTGATGTGGTGGAAGTTATGTGCCCTTGCCGAGGGAAACGTCTGGTGGTGTGTTTCAACAACTGTTGTGTAAGGTGTGGGATAGTCTTGCGCAATGACACATTGGCTTACCTGATGTATTTATTGGAAGATGTGGACACTGGGATGTACATGAAGATAAATCTAGGACTTTAGATGCATGTATTTTACTTCTGACTGTACGCATGACAAATGTATACTTCTTGATGTGAACTCACTTTCTTGTGAGATGAATTAATTGTTCCAAAGCCAGGAATTTGTTCCTATGACGTAAAATGCATGCCTTTTACTTTTGACTTTGCACGTGACTAATATATACTTCTTGAAATTGAACTCAATTTCTTGTCAGATGGTAAAAGAATTTGTTCCAATGCCGGGAATCGAACCCGGGCCGCCTGGGTGAAAGCCAGGAATCCTAACCACTAGACCACATTGGAAGCTGATATTTTACAGGCAATGTTGAAGGACTGAATGCTGGCTGTATTCCTGCCGTCTTTGTGCACAGAGTTCTTGTGCATGAGAATGACGACCTGACATTAATGAATACATGTACATCAAGTGTGTTAGAGACTTGTTTAAACTGATATATCGTATTGTAGCATGTATTTGCGTCAACTACAAACATCTGTAAAATCCAAAAGAGCGAAATATCAAGTACTGATGTTTACAAAAAGCAAGTGCGTCCCTGGGTGGGCTTGAACCACCAACCTTTCGGTTAACAGCCGAACGCGCTAACCGATTGCGCCACAGAGACGGAACTGAAGAGATGAGGCTCACTTTAAGATGTGACTGATGTGGTGGAAGTTATGTGCCCTTGCCGAGGGAAACGTCTGGTGGTGTGTTTCAACAACTGTTGTGTAAGGGGTGGGATAGTCTTGCGCAATGACACATTGGCTTACCTGATGTATTTATTGGAAGATGTGGACACTGGAATGTACATGAAGATAAATCTAGGACTATAGATGCATGTATTTTACTTCTGACTGTACACATGACATATGTATACTTCTTGATGTGAACTCACTTTCTTGTGAGATGAATTAATTGTTCCAAAGCCAGGAATTTGTTCCTATGACGTAAAATGCATGCCTTTTACTTTTGACTTTGCACATGACTAATATATACTTCTTGAAATTGAAGTCAATTTCTTGTCAGATGGTAAAAGAATTTGTTCCAATGCCGGGAATCGAACCCGGGCCGCCTGGGTGAAAGCCAGGAATCCTAACCACTAGACCACATTGGAAGCTGATATTTTACAGGCAATGTTGAAGGACTGAATGCTGGCTGTATTCCTGCCGTCTTTGTGCACAGAGTTCTTGTGCATGAGAATGACGACCTGACATTAATGAATACATGTATATCAAGTGTGTTAGAGACTTGTTTAAACTGATATATCTTATCGTAGGATGTATTTGCGTCAACTACAAACATCTGTAAAATCCAAAAGAGCGAAATATCAAGTACTGATGTTTACAAAAAGTAAGTGCGTCCCTGGGTGGGCTTGAACCACCAACCTTTCGGTTAACAGCCGAACGCGCTAACCGATTGCGCCACAGAGACGGAACTGACGAGATGAGGCTCACTTTAAGATGTGACTGATGTGGTGGAACTTGTGTGCCCTTGCTCTTGTGGTGTGTTTCAACAACTGTTGTGTAAGGGGTGGGATAGTCTTGCGCAATGACACATTGGCTTACCTGATCTATTTATTGGAAGATGTGGACACTGGGATGTACATGAAGATAAATCTAGGACTATAGATGCATGTATTTTACTTCTGACTGTACACATGACATATGTATACTTCTTGATGTGAACTCACTTTCTTGTGAGATGAATTAATTGTTCCAAAGCCAGGAATTTGTTCCTATGACGTAAAATGCATGCCTTTTACTTTTGACTTTGCACGTGACTAATATATACTTCTTGAAATTGAACTCAATTTCTTGTCAGATGGTAAAAGAATTTGTTCCAATGCCGGGAATCGAAGCCGGGCCGCCTGGGTGAAAGCCAGGAATCCTAACCACTAGACCACATTGGAAGCTGATATTTTTCAGGCAATGTTGAAGGACTGAATGCTGGCTGTATTCCTGCCGTCTTTGTGCACAGAGTTCTTGTGCATGAGAATGACGACCTGACATTAATGAATACATGTATATCAAGTGTGTTAGAGACTTGTTTAAACTGATATATCGTATTGTAGCATGTATTTGCGTCAACTACAAACATCTGTAAAATCCAAAAGAGCGACATATCAAGTACTGATGTTTACAAAAAGCAAGTGCGTCCCTGGGTGGGCTTGAACCACCAACCTTTCGGTTAACAGCCGAACGCGCTAACCGATTGCGCCACAGAGACGGAACTGACGAGATGGGGCTCACTTTAAGATGTGACTGATGTGGTGGAACTTGTGTGCCCTTGCTCTTGTGGTGTGTTTCAACAACTGTTGTGTAAGGGGTGGGATAGTCTTGCGCAATGACACATAGGCTTACCTGATGTATTTATTGGAAGATGTGGACACTGGGATGTACATGAAGATAAATCTAGGACTATAGATGCATGTATTTTACTTCTGACTGTACACATGACATGTGTATACTTCTTGATGTGAACTCACTTTCTTGTGAGATGAATTAATTGTTCCAAAGCCAGGAATTTGTTCCTATGACGTAAAATGCATGCCTTTTACTTTTGACTTTGCACGTGACTAATATATACTTCTTGAAATTGAACTCAATTTCTTGTCAGATGGTAAAAGAATTTGTTCCAATGCCGGGAATCGAAGCCGGGCCGCCTGGGTGAAAGCCAGGAATCCTAACCACTAGACCACATTGGAAGCTGATATTTTACAGGCAATGTTGAAGGACTGAATGCTGGCTGTATTCCTGCCGTCTTTGTGCACAGAGTTCTTGTGCATGAGAATGACGACCTGACATTAATGAATACATGTATATCAAGTGTGTTAGAGACTTGTTTAAACTGATATATCGTATTGTAGCATGTATTTGCGTCAACTACAAACATCTGTAAAATCCAAAAGAGCGAAATATCAAGTACTGATGTTTACAAAAAGCAAGTGCGTCCCTGGGTGGGCTTGAACCACCAACCTTTCGGTTAACAGCCGAACGCGCTAACCGATTGCGCCACAGAGACGGAACTGAAGAGATGAGGCTCACTTTAAGATGTGACTGATGTGGTGGAAGTTATGTGCCCTTGCCGAGGGAAACGTCTGGTGGTGTGTTTCAACAACTGTTGTGTAAGGGGTGGGATAGTCTTGCGCAATGACACATTGGCTTACCTGATGTATTTATTGGAAGATGTGGACACTGGAATGTACATGAAGATAAATCTAGGACTATAGATGCATGTATTTTACTTCTGACTGTACACATGACATATGTATACTTCTTGATGTGAACTCACTTTCTTGTGAGATGAATTAATTGTTCCAAAGCCAGGAATTTGTTCCTATGACGTAAAATGCATGCCTTTTACTTTTGACTTTGCACATGACTAATATATACTTCTTGAAATTGAAGTCAATTTCTTGTCAGATGGTAAAAGAATTTGTTCCAATGCCGGGAATCGAACCCGGGCCGCCTGGGTGAAAGCCAGGAATCCTAACCACTAGACCACATTGGAAGCTGATATTTTACAGGCAATGTTGAAGGACTGAATGCTGGCTGTATTCCTGCCGTCTTTGTGCACAGAGTTCTTGTGCATGAGAATGACGACCTGACATTAATGAATACATGTATATCAAGTGTGTTAGAGACTTGTTTAAACTGATATATCTTATCGTAGGATGTATTTGCGTCAACTACAAACATCTGTAAAATCCAAAAGAGCGAAATATCAAGTACTGATGTTTACAAAAAGTAAGTGCGTCCCTGGGTGGGCTTGAACCACCAACCTTTCGGTTAACAGCCGAACGCGCTAACCGATTGCGCCACAGAGACGGAACTGACGAGATGAGGCTCACTTTAAGATGTGACTGATGTGGTGGAACTTGTGTGCCCTTGCTCTTGTGGTGTGTTTCAACAACTGTTGTGTAAGGGGTGGGATAGTCTTGCGCAATGACACATTGGCTTACCTGATCTATTTATTGGAAGATGTGGACACTGGGATGTACATGAAGATAAATCTAGGACTATAGATGCATGTATTTTACTTCTGACTGTACACATGACATATGTATACTTCTTGATGTGAACTCACTTTCTTGTGAGATGAATTAATTGTTCCAAAGCCAGGAATTTGTTCCTATGACGTAAAATGCATGCCTTTTACTTTTGACTTTGCACGTGACTAATATATACTTCTTGAAATTGAACTCAATTTCTTGTCAGATGGTAAAAGAATTTGTTCCAATGCCGGGAATCGAAGCCGGGCCGCCTGGGTGAAAGCCAGGAATCCTAACCACTAGACCACATTGGAAGCTGATATTTTTCAGGCAATGTTGAAGGACTGAATGCTGGCTGTATTCCTGCCGTCTTTGTGCACAGAGTTCTTGTGCATGAGAATGACGACCTGACATTAATGAATACATGTATATCAAGTGTGTTAGAGACTTGTTTAAACTGATATATCGTATTGTAGCATGTATTTGCGTCAACTACAAACATCTGTAAAATCCAAAAGAGCGACATATCAAGTACTGATGTTTACAAAAAGCAAGTGCGTCCCTGGGTGGGCTTGAACCACCAACCTTTCGGTTAACAGCCGAACGCGCTAACCGATTGCGCCACAGAGACGGAACTGACGAGATGGGGCTCACTTTAAGATGTGACTGATGTGGTGGAACTTGTGTGCCCTTGCTCTTGTGGTGTGTTTCAACAACTGTTGTGTAAGGGGTGGGATAGTCTTGCGCAATGACACATAGGCTTACCTGATGTATTTATTGGAAGATGTGGACACTGGGATGTACATGAAGATAAATCTAGGACTATAGATGCATGTATTTTACTTCTGACTGTACACATGACATGTGTATACTTCTTGATGTGAACTCACTTTCTTGTGAGATGAATTAATTGTTCCAAAGCCAGGAATTTGTTCCTATGACGTAAAATGCATGCCTTTTACTTTTGACTTTGCACGTGACTAATATATACTTCTTGAAATTGAACTCAATTTCTTGTCAGATGGTAAAAGAATTTGTTCCAATGCCGGGAATCGAAGCCGGGCCGCCTGGGTGAAAGCCAGGAATCCTAACCACTAGACCACATTGGAAGCTGATATTTTACAGGCAATGTTGAAGGACTGAATGCTGGCTGTATTCCTGCCGTCTTTGTGCACAGAGTTCTTGTGCATGAGAATGACGACCTGACATTAATGAATACATGTATATCAAGTGTGTTAGAGACTTGTTTAAACTGATATATCGTATTGTAGCATGTATTTGCGTCAACTACAAACATCTGTAAAATCCAAAAGAGCGAAATATCAAGTACTGATGTTTACAAAAAGCAAGTGCGTCCCTGGGTGGGCTTGAACCACCAACCTTTCGGTTAACAGCCGAACGCGCTAACCGATTGCGCCACAGAGACGGAACTGACGAGATGAGGCTCACTTTAAGATGTGACTGATGTGGTGGAACTTGTGTGCCCTTGCTCTTGTGGTGTGTTTCAACAACTGTTGTGTAAGGGGTGGGATAGTCTTGCGCAATGACACATTGGCTTACC
Organism: Haliotis asinina; assembly: GCF_037392515.1. Lineage (NCBI taxonomy): Eukaryota > Metazoa > Mollusca > Gastropoda > Lepetellida > Haliotidae > Haliotis > Haliotis asinina. The sequence goes on from NC_090282.1 coordinate 8,855,159, forward strand.
TGATCTATTTATTGGAAGATGTGGACACTGGGATGTACATGAAGATAAATCTAGGACTATAGATGCATGTATTTTACTTCTGACTGTACACATGACATATGTATACTTCTTGATGTGAACTCACTTTCTTGTGAGATGAATTAATTGTTCCAAAGCCAGGAATTTGTTCCTATGACGTAAAATGCATGCCTTTTACTTTTGACTTTGCACGTGACTAATATATACTTCTTGAAATTGAACTCAATTTCTTGTCAGATGGTAAAAGAATTTGTTCCAATGCCGGGAATCGAAGCCGGGCCGCCTGGGTGAAAGCCAGGAATCCTAACCACTAGACCACATTGGAAGCTGATATTTTTCAGGCAATGTTGAAGGACTGAATGCTGGCTGTATTCCTGCCGTCTTTGTGCACAGAGTTCTTGTGCATGAGAATGACGACCTGACATTAATGAATACATGTATATCAAGTGTGTTAGAGACTTGTTTAAACTGATATATCGTATTGTAGCATGTATTTGCGTCAACTACAAACATCTGTAAAATCCAAAAGAGCGACATATCAAGTACTGATGTTTACAAAAAGCAAGTGCGTCCCTGGGTGGGCTTGAACCACCAACCTTTCGGTTAACAGCCGAACGCGCTAACCGATTGCGCCACAGAGACGGAACTGACGAGATGGGGCTCACTTTAAGATGTGACTGATGTGGTGGAACTTGTGTGCCCTTGCTCTTGTGGTGTGTTTCAACAACTGTTGTGTAAGGGGTGGGATAGTCTTGCGCAATGACACATAGGCTTACCTGATGTATTTATTGGAAGATGTGGACACTGGGATGTACATGAAGATAAATCTAGGACTATAGATGCATGTATTTTACTTCTGACTGTACACATGACATGTGTATACTTCTTGATGTGAACTCACTTTCTTGTGAGATGAATTAATTGTTCCAAAGCCAGGAATTTGTTCCTATGACGTAAAATGCATGCCTTTTACTTTTGACTTTGCACGTGACTAATATATACTTCTTGAAATTGAACTCAATTTCTTGTCAGATGGTAAAAGAATTTGTTCCAATGCCGGGAATCGAAGCCGGGCCGCCTGGGTGAAAGCCAGGAATCCTAACCACTAGACCACATTGGAAGCTGATATTTTACAGGCAATGTTGAAGGACTGAATGCTGGCTGTATTCCTGCCGTCTTTGTGCACAGAGTTCTTGTGCATGAGAATGACGACCTGACATTAATGAATACATGTATATCAAGTGTGTTAGAGACTTGTTTAAACTGATATATCGTATTGTAGCATGTATTTGCGTCAACTACAAACATCTGTAAAATCCAAAAGAGCGAAATATCAAGTACTGATGTTTACAAAAAGCAAGTGCGTCCCTGGGTGGGCTTGAACCACCAACCTTTCGGTTAACAGCCGAACGCGCTAACCGATTGCGCCACAGAGACGGAACTGACGAGATGAGGCTCACTTTAAGATGTGACTGATGTGGTGGAAGTTATGTGCCCTTGCCGAGGGAAACGTCTGGTGGTGTGTTTCAACAACTGTTGTGTAAGGGGTGGGATAGTCTTGCGCAATGACACATTGGCTTACCTGATGTATTTATTGGAAGATGTGGACACTGGAATGTACATGAAGATAAATCTAGGACTTTAGATGCATGTATTTTACTTCTGACTGTACGGATGACAAATGTATACTTCTTGATGTGAACTCACTTTCTTGTGAGATGAATTAATTGTTCCAAAGCCAGGAATTTGTTCCTATGACGTAAAATGCATGCCTTTTACTTTTGACTTTGCACGTGACTAATAAATACTTCTTGAAATCGAACTCAATTTCTTGTCAGATGGTAAAAGAATTTGTTCCAATGCCGGGAATCGAACCCGGGCCGCCTGGGTGAAAGCCAGGAATCCTAACCACTAGACCACATTGGAAGCTGATATTTTACAGGCAATGTTAGAGGACTGAATGCTGGCTGTATTCCTGCCGTCTTTGTGCACAGAGTTCTTGTGCATGAGAATGACGACCTGACATTAATGAATACATGTATATCAAGTGTGTTAGAGGCTTGTTTAAACTGATATATCGTATTGTAGGATGTATTTGCGTCAACTACAAACATCTGTAAAATCCAAAAGAGCGAAATATCAAGTACTGATGTTTACAAAAAGCAAGTGCGTCCCTGGGTGGGCTTGAACCACCAACCTTTCGGTTAACAGCCGAACGCGCTAACCGATTGCGCCACAGAGACGGAACTGACGAGATGGGGCTCACTTTAAGATGTGACTGATGTGGTGGAACTTGTGTGCCCTTGCTCTTGTGGTGTGTTTCAACAACTGTTGTGTAAGGTGTGGGATAGTCTTGCGCAATGACACATTGGCTTACCTGATGTATTTATTGGAAGATGTGGACACTGGGATGTACATGAAGATAAATCTAGGACTTTAGATGCATGTATTTTACTTCTGACTGTACGCATGACAAATGTATACTTCTCGATGTGAACTCACTTTCTTGTGAGATGAATTAATTGTTCCAAAGCCAGGAATTTGTTCCTATGACGTAAAATGCATGCCTTTTACTTTTGACTTTGCACGTGACTAATAAATACTTCTTGAAATCGAACTCAATTTCTTGTCAGATGGTAAAAGAATTTGTTCCAATGCCGGGAATCGAACCCGGGCCGCCTGGGTGAAAGCCAGGAATCCTAACCACTAGACCACATTGGAAGCTGATATTTTACAGGCAATGTTGAAGGACTGAATGCTGGCTGTATTCCTGCCGTCTTTGTGCACAGAGTTCTTGTGCATGAGAATGACGACCTGACATTAATGAATACATGTATATCAAGTGTGTTAGAGACTTGTTTAAACTGATATATCGTATTGTAGCATGTATTTGCGTCAACTACAAACATCTGTAAAATCCAAAAGAGCGAAATATCAAGTACTGATGTTTACAAAAAGCAAGTGCGTCCCTGGGTGGGCTTGAACCACCAACCTTTCGGTTAACAGCCGAACGCGCTAACCGATTGCGCCACAGAGACGGAACTGACGAGATGGGGCTCACTTTAAGATGTGACTGATGTGGTGGAACTTGTGTGCCCTTGCTCTTGTGGTGTGTTTCAACAACTGTTGTGTAAGGGGTGGGATAGTCTTGCGCAATGACACATTGGCTTACCTGATGTATTTATTGGAAGATGTGGACACTGGGATGTACATGAAGATAAATCTAGGACTATAGATGCATGTATTTTACTTCTGACTGTACACATGACATATGTATACTTCTTGATGTGAACTCACTTTCTTGTGAGATGAATTAATTGTTCCAAAGCCAGGAATTTGTTCCTATGACGTAAAATGCATGCCTTTTACTTTTGACTTTGCACGTGACTAATATATACTTCTTGAAATTGAAGTCAATTTCTTGTCAGATGGTAAAAGAATTTGTTCCAATGCCGGGAATCGAACCCGGGCCGCCTGGGTGAAAGCCAGGAATCCTAACCACTAGAAATCATTGGAAGCTGATATTTTACAGGCAATGTTGAAGGACTGAATGCTGGCTGTATTCCTGCCGTCTTTGTGCACAGAGTTCTTGTGCATGAGAATGACGACCTGACATTAATGAATACATGTATATCAAGTGTGTTAGAGACTTGTTTAAACTGATATATCGTATTGTAGCATGTATTTGCGTCAACTACAAACATCTGTAAAATCCAAAAGAGCGAAATATCAAGTACTGATGTTTACAAAAAGCAAGTGCGTCCCTGGTTGGGCTTGAACCACCAACCTTTCGCTTAACAGCCGAACGCGCTAACCGATTGCGCCACAGAGACGGAACTGACGAGATGGGGCTCACTTTAAGATGTGACTGATGTGGTGGAACTTGTGTGCCCTTGCTCTTGTGGTGTGTTTCAACAACTGTTGTGTAAGGTGTGGGATAGTCTTGCGCAATGACACATTGGCTTACCTGATGTATTTATTGGAAGATGTGGACACTGGGATGTACATGAAGATAAATCTAGGACTTTAGATGCATGTATTTTACTTCTGACTGTACGCATGACAAATGTATACTTCTTGATGTGAACTCACTTTCTTGTGAGATGAATTAATTGTTCCAAAGCCAGGAATTTGTTCCTATGACGTAAAATGCATGCCTTTTACTTTTGACTTTGCACGTGACTAATAAATACTTCTTGAAATCGAACTCAATTTCTTGTCAGATGGTAAAAGAATTTGTTCCAATGCCGGGAATCGAACCCGGGCCGCCTGGGTGAAAGCCAGGAATCCTAACCACTAGACCACATTGGAAGCTGATATTTTACAGGCAATGTTAGAGGACTGAATGCTGGCTGTATTCCTGCCGTCTTTGTGCACAGAGTTCTTGTGCATGAGAATGACGACCTGACATTAATGAATACATGTATATCAAGTGTGTTAGAGGCTTGTTTAAACTGATATATCGTATTGTAGGATGTATTTGCGTCAACTACAAACATCTGTAAAATCCAAAAGAGCGAAATATCAAGTACTGATGTTTACAAAAAGCAAGTGCGTCCCTGGGTGGGCTTGAACCACCAACCTCTCGGTTAACAGCCGAACGCGCTAACCGATTGCGCCACAGAGACGGAACTGACGAGATGGGGCTCACTTTAAGATGTGACTGATGTGGTGGAACTTGTGTGCCCTTGCTCTTGTGGTGTGTTTCAACAACTGTTGTGTAAGGGGTGGGATAGTCTTGCGCAATGACACATTGGCTTACCTGATGTATTTATTGGAAGATGTGGACACTGGGATGTACATGAAGATAAATCCAGGACTATAGATGCATGTATTTTACTTCTGACTGTACACATGACATATGTATACTTCTTGATGTGAACTCACTTTCTTGTGAGATGAATTAATTGTTCCAAAGCCAGGAATTTGTTCCTATGACGTAAAATGCATGCCTTTTACTTTTGACTTTGCACGTGACTAATATATACTTCTTGAAATTGAAGTCAATTTCTTGTCAGATGGTAAAAGAATTTGTTCCAATGCCGGGAATCGAACCCGGGCCGCCTGGGTGAAAGCCAGGAATCCTAACCACTAGAAATCATTGGAAGCTGATATTTTACAGGCAATGTTGAAGGACTGAATGCTGGCTGTATTCCTGCCGTCTTTGTGCACAGAGTTCTTGTGCATGAGAATGACGACCTGACATTAATGAATACATGTATATCAAGTGTGTTAGAGACTTGTTTAAACTGATATATCGTATTGTAGCATGTATTTGCGTCAACTACAAACATCTGTAAAATCCAAAAGAGCGAAATATCAAGTACTGATGTTTACAAAAAGCAAGTGCGTCCCTGGGTGGGCTTGAACCACCAACCTTTCGGTTAACAGCCGAACGCGCTAACCGATTGCGCCACAGAGACGGAACTGACGAGATGGGGCTCACTTTAAGATGTGACTGATGTGGTGGAACTTGTGTGCCCTTGCTCTTGTGGTGTGTTTCAACAACTGTTGTGTAAGGTGTGGGATAGTCTTGCGCAATGACACATTGGCTTACCTGATGTATTTATTGGAAGATGTGGACACTGGGATGTACATGAAGATAAATCTAGGACTTTAGATGCATGTATTTTACTTCTGACTGTACGCATGACAAATGTATACTTCTTGATGTGAACTCACTTTCTTGTGAGATGAATTAATTGTTCCAAAGCCAGGAATTTGTTCCTATGACGTAAAATGCATGCCTTTTACTTTTGACTTTGCACGTGACTAATAAATACTTCTTGAAATCGAACTCAATTTCTTGTCAGATGGTAAAAGAATTTGTTCCAATGCCGGGAATCGAACCCGGGCCGCCTGGGTGAAAGCCAGGAATCCTAACCACTAGACCACATTGGAAGCTGATATTTTACAGGCAATGTTAGAGGACTGAATGCTGGCTGTATTCCTGCCGTCTTTGTGCACAGAGTTCTTGTGCATGAGAATGACGACCTGACATTAATGAATACATGTATATCAAGTGTGTTAGAGGCTTGTTTAAACTGATATATCGTATTGTAGCATGTATTTGCGTCAACTACAAACATCTGTAAAATCCAAAAGAGCGAAATATCAAGTACTGATGTTTACAAAAAGCAAGTGCGTCCCTGGGTGGGCTTGAACCACCAACCTATCGGTTAACAGCCGAACGCGCTAACCGATTGCGCCACAGAGACGGAACTGACGAGATGGGGCTCACTTTAAGATGTGACTGATGTGGTGGAAGTTATGTGCCCTTGCCGAGGGAAACGTCTGGTGGTGTGTTTCAACAACTGTTGTGTAAGGGGTGGGATAGTCTTGCGCAATGACACATTGGCTTACCTGATGTATTTATTGGAAGATGTGGACACTGGGATGTACATGAAGATAAATCTAGGACTATAGATGCATGTATTTTACTTCTGACTGTACACATGACATATGTATACTTCTTGATGTGAACTCACTTTCTTGTGAGATGAATTAATTGTTCCAAAGCCAGGAATTTGTTCCTATGACGTAAAATGCATGCCTTTTACTTTTGACTTTGCACGTGACTAATATATACTTCTTGAAATTGAACTCAATTCCTTGTCAGATGGTAAAAGAATTTGTTCCAATGGCGGGAATCGAACCCGGGCCGCCTGGGTGAAAGCCAGGAATCCTAACCACTAGACCACATTGGAAGCTGATATTTTACAGGCAATGTTGAAGGACTGAATGCTGGCTGTATTCCTGCCGTCTTTGTGCACAGAGTTCTTGTGCATGAGAATGACGACCTGACATTAATGAATACATGTATATCAAGTGTGTTAGAGACTTGTTTAAACTGATATATCGTATTGTAGCATGTATTTGCGTCAACTACAAACATCTGTAAAATCCAGAAGAGCGAAATATCAAGTACTGATGTTTACAAAAAGCAAGTGCGTCCCTGGGTGGGCTTGAACCACCAACCTTTCGGTTAACATCCGAACGCGCTAACCGATTGCGCCACAGAGACGGAACTGACGAGATGGGGCTCACTTTAAGATGTGACTGATGTGGTGGAACTTGTGTGCCCTTGCTCTTGTGGTGTGTTTCAACAACTGTTGTGTAAGGTGTGGGATAGTCTTGCGCAATGACACATTGGCTTACCTGATGTATTTATTGGAAGATGTGGACACTGGGATGTACATGAAGATAAATCTAGGACTTTAGATGCATGTATTTTACTTCTGACTGTACGCATGACAAATGTATACTTCTCGATGTGAACTCACTTTCTTGTGAGATGAATTAATTGTTCCAAAGCCAGGAATTTGTTCCTATGACGTAAAATGCATGCCTTTTACTTTTGACTTTGCACGTGACTAATAAATACTTCTTGAAATCGAACTCAATTTCTTGTCAGATGGTAAAAGAATTTGTTCCAATGCCGGGAATCGAACCCGGGCCGCCTGGGTGAAAGCCAGGAATCCTAACCACTAGACCACATTGGAAGCTGATATTTTACAGGCAATGTTAGAGGACTGAATGCTGGCTGTATTCCTGCCGTCTTTGTGCACAGAGTTCTTGTGCATGAGAATGACGACCTGACATTAATGAATACATGTATATCAAGTGTGTTAGAGGCTTGTTTAAACTGATATATCGTATTGTAGGATGTATTTGCGTCAACTACAAACATCTGTAAAATCCAAAAGAGCGAAATATCAAGTACTGATGTTTACAAAAAGCAAGTGCGTCCCTGGGTGGGCTTGAACCACCAACCTATCGGTTAACAGCCGAACGCGCTAACCGATTGCGCCACAGAGACGGAACTGACGAGATGGGGCTCACTTTAAGATGTGACTGATGTGGTGGAAGTTATGTGCCCTTGCCGAGGGAAACGTCTGGTGGTGTGTTTCAACAACTGTTGTGTAAGGTGTGGGATAGTCTTGCGCAATGACACATTGGCTTACCTGATGTATTTATTGGAAGATGTGGACACTGGGATGTACATGAAGATAAATCTAGGACTATAGATGCATGTATTTTACTTCTGACTGTACACATGACATATGTATACTTCTTGATGTGAACTCACTTTCTTGTGAGATGAATTAATTGTTCCAAAGCCAGGAATTTGTTCCTATGACGTAAAATGCATGCCTTTTACTTTTGACTTTGCACGTGACTAATATATACTTCTTGAAATTGAACTCAATTCCTTGTCAGATGGTAAAAGAATTTGTTCCAATGCCGGGAATCGAACCCGGGCCGCCTGGGTGAAAGCCAGGAATCCAAACCACTAGACCACATTGGAAGCTGATATTTTACAGGCAATGTTGAAGGACTGAATGCTGGCTGTATTCCTGCCGTCTTTGTGCACAGAGTTCTTGTGCATGAGAATGACGACCTGACATTAATGAATACATGTATATCAAGTGTGTTAGAGACTTGTTTAAACTGATATATCGTATTGTAGCATGTATTTGCGTCAACTACAAACATCTGTAAAATCCAGAAGAGCGAAATATCAAGTACTGATGTTTACAAAAAGCAAGTGCGTCCCTGGGTGGGCTTGAACCACCAACCTTTCGGTTAACAGCCCAACGCGCTAACCGATTGCGCCACAGAGACGGAACTGACGAGATGGGGCTCACTTTAAGATGTGACTGATGTGGTGGAACTTGTGTGCCCTAGCTCTTGTGGTGTGTTTCAACAACTGTTGTGTAAGGTGTGGGATAGTCTTGCGCAATGACACATTGGCTTACCTGATGTATTTATTGGAAGATGTGGACACTGGGATGTACATGAAGATAAATCTAGGACTATAGATGCATGTATTTTACTTCTGACTGTACACATGACATATGTATACTTCTTGATGTGAACTCACTTTCTTGTGAGATGAATTAATTGTTCCAAAGCCAGGAATTTGTTCCTATGACGTAAAATGCATGCCTTTTACTTTTGACTTTGCACGTGACTAATATATACTTCTTGAAATTGAAGTCAATTTCTTGTCAGATGGTAAAAGAATTTGTTCCAATGCCGGGAATCGAACCCGGGCCGCCTGGGTGAAAGCCAGGAATCCTAACCACTAGACCACATTGGAAGCTGATATTTTACAGGCAATGTTAAAGGACTGAATGCTGGCTGTATTCCTGCCGTCTTTGTGCACAGAGTTCTTGTGCATGAGAATGACGACCTGACATTAATGAATACATGTATATCAAGTGTGTTAGAGACTTGTTTAAACTGATATATCGTATTGTAGCATGTATTTGCGTCAACTACAAACATCTGTAAAATCCAAAAGAGCGAAATATCAAGTACTGATGTTTACAAAAAGCAAGTGCGTCCCTGGGTGGGCTTGAACCACCAACCTTTCGGTTAACAGCCGAACGCGCTAACCGATTGCGCCACAGAGACGGAACTGACGAGATGGGGCTCACTTTAAGATGTGACTGATGTGGTGGAAGTTATGTGCCCTTGCCGAGGGAAACGTCTGGTGGTGTGTTTCAACAACTGTTGTGTAAGGGGTGGGATAGTCTTGCGCAATGACACATTGGCTTACCTGATGTATTTATTGGAAGATGTGGACACTGGGATGTACATGAAGATAAATCTAGGACTATAGATGCATGTATTTTACTTCTGACTGTACACATGACATATGTATACTTCTTGATGTGAACTCACTTTCTTGTGAGATGAATTAATTGTTCCAAAGCCAGGAATTTGTTCCTATGACGTAAAATGCATGCCTTTTACTTTTGACTTTGCACGTGACTAATATATACTTCTTGAAATTGAAGTCAATTTCTTGTCATATGGTAAAAGAATTTGTTCCAATGCCGGGAATCGAACCCGGGCCGCCTGGGTGAAAGCCAGGAATCCTAACCACTAGACCACATTGGAAGCTGATATTTTACAGGCAATGTTGCGTCAACTACAAACATCTGTAAAATCCAAAAGAGCGAAATATCAAGTACTGATGTTTACAAAAAGCAAGTGCGTCCCTGGGTGGGCTTGAACCACCAACCTTTCGGTTAACAGCCGAACGCGCTAACCGATTGCGCCACAGAGACGGAACTGACGAGATGGGGCTCACTTTAAGATGTGACTGATGTGGTGGAAGTTATGTGCCCTTGCCGAGGGAAACGTCTGGTGGTGTGTTTCAACAACTGTTGTGTAAGGTGTGGGATAGTCTTGCGCAATGACACATTGGCTTACCTGATGTATTTATTGGAAGATGTGGACACTGGGATGTACATGAAGATAAATCTAGGACTTTAGATGCATGTATTTTACTTCTGACTGTACACATGACAAATGTATACTTCTCGATGTGAACTCACTTTCTTGTGAGATGAATTAATTGTTCCAAAGCCAGGAATTTGTTCCTATGACGTAAAATGCATGCCTTTTACTTTTGACTTTGCACGTGACTAATAAATACTTCTTGAAATCGAACTCAATTTCTTGTCAGATGGTAAAAGAATTTGTTCCAATGCCGGGAATCGAACCCGGGCCGCCTGGGTGAAAGCCAGGAATCCTAACCACTAGACCACATTGGAAGCTGATATTTTACAGGCAATGTTAGAGGACTGAATGCTGGCTGTATTCCTGCCGTCTTTGTGCACAGAGTTCTTGTGCATGAGAATGACGACCTGACATTAATGAATACATGTATATCAAGTGTGTTAGAGGCTTGTTTAAACTGATATATCGTATTGTAGGATGTATTTGCGTCAACTACAAACATCTGTAAAATCCAAAAGAGCGAAATATCAAGTACTGATGTTTACAAAAAGCAAGTGCGTCCCTGGGTGGGCTTGAACCACCAACCTATCGGTTAACAGCCGAACGCGCTAACCGATTGCGCCACAGAGACGGAACTGACGAGATGGGGCTCACTTTAAGATGTGACTGATGTGGTGGAAGTTATGTGCCCTTGCCGAGGGAAACGTCTGGTGGTGTGTTTCAACAACTGTTGTGTAAGGTGTGGGATAGTCTTGCGCAATGACACATTGGCTTACCTGATGTATTTATTGGAAGATGTGGACACTGGGATGTACATGAAGATAAATCTAGGACTATAGATGCATGTATTTTACTTCTGACTGTACACATGACATATGTATACTTCTTGATGTGAACTCACTTTCTTGTGAGATGAATTAATTGTTCCAAAGCCAGGAATTTGTTCCTATGACGTAAAATGCATGCCTTTTACTTTTGACTTTGCACGTGACTAATATATACTTCTTGAAATTGAACTCAATTTCTTGTCAGATGGTAAAAGAATTTGTTCCAATGCCGGGAATCGAACCCGGGCCGCCTGGGTGAAAGCCAGGAATCCTAACCACTAGACCACATTGGAAGCTGATATTTTACAGGCAATGTTGACGGACTGAATGCTGGCTGTATTCCTGCCGTCTTTGTGCACAGAGTTCTTGTGCATGAGAATGACGACCTGACATTAATGAATACATGTATATCAAGTGTGTTAGAGGCTTGTTTAAACTGATATATCGTATTGTAGGATGTATTTGCGTCAACTACAAACATCTGTAAAATCCAAAAGAGCGAAATATCAAGTACTGATGTTTACAAAAAGCAAGTGCGTCCCTGGGTGGGCTTGAACCACCAACCTCTCGGTTAACAGCCGAACGCGCTAACCGATTGCGCCACAGAGACGGAACTGACGAGATGGGGCTCACTTTAAGATGTAACTGATGTGGTGGAAGTTATGTGCCCTTGCCGAGGGAAACGTCTGGTGGTGTGTTTCAACAACTGTTGTGTAAGGTGTGGGATAGTCTTGCGCAATGACACATTGGCTTACCTGATGTATTTATTGGAAGATGTGGACACTGGGATGTACATGAAGATAAATCTAGGACTTTAGATGCATGTATTTTACTTCTGACTGTACGCATGACAAATGTATACTTCTTGATGTGAACTCACTTTCTTGTGAGATGAATTAATTGTTCCAAAGCCAGGAATTTGTTCCTATGACGTAAAACGCATGCCTTTTACTTTTGACTTTGCACGTGACTAATATATACTTCTTGAAATTGAACTCAATTTCTTGTCAGATGGTAAAAGAATATGTTCCAATGCCGGGAATCGAACCCGGGCCGCCTGGGTGAAAGCCAGGAATCCTAACCACTAGACCACATTGGAAGCTGATATTCTACATGCAATGTTGAAGGACTGAATGCTGGCTGTATTCCTGCCGTCTTTGTGCACAGAGCTCTTGTGCATGAGAATGACGACCTGACATTAATGAATACATGTATATCAAGTGTGTTAGAGACTTGTTTAAACTGATATATCGTATTGTAGCATGTATTTGCGTCAACTACAAACATCTGTAAAATCCAAAAGAGCGAAATATCAAGTACTGATGTTTACAAAAAGCAAGTGCGTCCCTGGGTGGGCTTGAACCACCAACCTTTCGGTTAACAGCCGAACGCGCTAACCGATTGCGCCACAGAGACGGAACTGACGAGATGGGGCTCACTTTAAGATGTAACTGATGTGGTGGAAGTTATGTGCCCTTGCCGAGGGAAACGTCTGGTGGTGTGTTTCAACAACTGTTGTGTAAGGTGTGGGATAGTCTTGCGCAATGACACATTGGCTTACCTGATGTATTTATTGGAAGATGTGGACACTGGGATGTACATGAAGATAAATCTAGGACTTTAGATGCATGTATTTTACTTCTGACTGTACGCATGACAAATGTATACTTCTTGATGTGAACTCACTTTCTTGTGAGATGAATTAATTGTTCCAAAGCCAGGAATTTGTTCCTATGACGTAAAACGCATGCCTTTTACTTTTGACTTTGCACGTGACTAATATATACTTCTTGAAATTGAACTCAATTTCTTGTCAGATGGTAAAAAAATTTGTTCCAATGCCGGGAATCGAACCCGGGCCGCCTGGGTGAAAGCCAGGAATCCTAACCACTAGACCACATTGGAAGCTGATATTTTAAAGGCAATGTTGAAGGACTGAATGCTGGCTGTATTCCTGCCGTCTTTGTGCACAGAGTTCTTGTGCATGAGAATGACGACCTGACATTAATGAATACATGTATATCAAGTGTGTTAGAGGCTTGTTTAAACTGATATATCGTATTGTAGGATGTATTTGCGTCAACTACAAACATCTGTAAAATCCAAAAGAGCGAAATATCAAGTACTGATGTTTACAAAAAGCAAGTGCGTCCCTGGGTGGGCTTGAACCACCAACCTTTCGGTTAACAGCCGAACGCGCTAACCGATTGCGCCACAGAGACGGAACTGACGAGATGGGGCTCACTTTAAGATGTGACTGATGTGGTGGAAGTTATGTGCCCTTGCCGAGGGAAACGTCTGGTGGTGTGTTTCAACAACTGTTGTGTAAGGTGTGGGATAGTCTTGCGCAATGACACATTGGCTTACCTGATGTATTTATTGGAAGATGTGGACACTGGGATGTACATGAAGATAAATCTAGGACTATAGATGCATGTATTTTACTTCTGACTGTACACATGACATATGTATACTTCTTGATGTGAACTCACTTTCTTGTGAGATGAATTAATTGTTCCAAAGCCAGGAATTTGTTCCTATGACGTAAAATGCATGCCTTTTACTTTTGACTTTGCACGTGACTAATATATACTTCTTGAAATTGAACTCAATTTCTTGTCAGATGGTAAAAGAATTTGTTCCAATGCCGGGAATCGAACCCGGGCCGCCTGGGTGAAAGCCAGGAATCCTAACCACTAGACCACATTGGAAGCTGATATTTTACAGGCAATGTTGACGGACTGAATGCTGGCTGTATTCCTGCCGTCTTTGTGCACAGAGTTCTTGTGCATGAGAATGACGACCTGACATTAATGAATACATGTATATCAAGTGTGTTAGAGACTTGTTTAAACTGATATATCGTATTGTAGCATGTATTTGCGTCAACTACAAACATCTGTAAAATCCAAAAGAGCGAAATATCAAGTACTGATGTTTACAAAAAGCAAGTGCGTCCCTGGGTGGGCTTGAACCACCAACCTTTCGGTTAACAGCCGAACGCGCTAACCGATTGCGCCACAGAGACGGAACTGACGAGATGGGGCTCACTTTAAGATGTAACTGATGTGGTGGAAGTTATGTGCCCTTGCCGAGGGAAACGTCTGGTGGTGTGTTTCAACAACTGTTGTGTAAGGTGTGGGATAGTCTTGCGCAATGACACATTGGCTTACCTGATGTATTTATTGGAAGATGTGGACACTGGGATGTACATGAAGATAAATCTAGGACTTTAGATGCATGTATTTTACTTCTGACTGTACGCATGACAAATGTATACTTCTTGATGTGAACTCACTTTCTTGTGAGATGAATTAATTGTTCCAAAGCCAGAAATTTGTTCCTATGACGTAAAACGCATGCCTTTTACTTTTGACTTTGCACGTGACTAATATATACTTCTTGAAATTGAACTCAATTTCTTGTCAGATGGTAAAAGAATTTGTTCCAATGCCGGGAATCGAACCCGGGCCGCCTGGGTGAAAGCCAGGAATCCTAACCACTAGACCACATTGGAAGCTGATATTTTACAGGCAATGTTGACGGACTGAATGCTGGCTGTATTCCTGCCGTCTTTGTGCACAGAGTTCTTGTGCATGAGAATGACGACCTGACATTAATGAATACATGTATATCAAGTGTGTTAGAGACTTGTTTAAACTGATATATCGTATTGTAGCATGTATTTGCGTCAACTACAAACATCTGTAAAATCCAAAAGAGCGAAATATCAAGTACTGATGTTTACAAAAAGCAAGTGCGTCCCTGGGTGGGCTTGAACCACCAACCTTTCGGTTAACAGCCGAACGCGCTAACCGATTGCGCCACAGAGACGGAACTGACGAGATGGGGCTCACTTTAAGATGTAACTGATGTGGTGGAAGTTATGTGCCCTTGCCGAGGGAAACGTCTGGTGGTGTGTTTCAACAACTGTTGTGTAAGGTGTGGGATAGTCTTGCGCAATGACACATTGGCTTACCTGATGTATTTATTGGAAGATGTGGACACTGGGATGTACATGAAGATAAATCTAGGACTTTAGATGCATGTATTTTACTTCTGACTGTACGCATGACAAATGTATACTTCTTGATGTGAACTCACTTTCTTGTGAGATGAATTAATTGTTCCAAAGCCAGGAATTTGTTCCTATGACGTAAAACGCATGCCTTTTACTTTTGACTTTGCACGTGACTAATAAATACTTCTTGAAATTGAACTCAATTTCTTGTCAGATGGTAAAAGAATATGTTCCAATGCCGGGAATCGAACCCGGGCCGCCTGGGTGAAAGCCAGGAATCCTAACCACTAGACCACATTGGAAGCTGATATTTTAAAGGCAATGTTGAAGGACTGAATGCTGGCTGTATTCCTGCCGTCTTTGTGCACAGAGTTCTTGTGCATGAGAATGACGACCTGACATTAATGAATACATGTATATCAAGTGTGTTAGAGGCTTGTTTAAACTGATATATCGTATTGTAGGATGTATTTGCGTCAACTACAAACATCTGTAAAATCCAAAAGAGCGAAATATCAAGTACTGATGTTTACAAAAAGCAAGTGCGTCCCTGGGTGGGCTTGAACCACCAACCTCTCGGTTAACAGCCGAACGCGCTAACCGATTGCGCCACAGAGACGGAACTGACGAGATGGGGCTCACTTTAAGATGTGACTGATGTGGTGGAAGTTATGTGCCCTTGCCGAGGGAAACGTCTGGTGGTGTGTTTCAACAACTGTTGTGTAAGGTGTGGGATAGTCTTGCGCAATGACACATTGGCTTACCTGATGTATTTATTGGAAGATGTGGACACTGGGATGTACATGAAGATAAATCTAGGACTATAGATGCATGTATTTTACTTCTGACTGTACACATGACATATGTATACTTCTTGATGTGAACTCACTTTCTTGTGAGATGAATTAATTGTTCCAAAGCCAGAAATTTGTTCCTATGACGTAAAACGCATGCCTTTTACTTTTGACTTTGCACGTGACTAATATATACTTCTTGAAATTGAACTCAATTTCTTGTCAGATGGTAAAAGAATTTGTTCCAATGCCGGGAATCGAACCCGGGCCGCCTGGGTGAAAGCCAGGAATCCTAACCACTAGACCACATTGGAAGCTGATATTTTACAGGCAATGTTGACGGACTGAATGCTGGCTGTATTCCTGCCGTCTTTGTGCACAGAGTTCTTGTGCATGAGAATGACGACCTGACATTAATGAATACATGTATATCAAGTGTGTTAGAGACTTGTTTAAACTGATATATCGTATTGTAGCATGTATTTGCGTCAACTACAAACATCTGTAAAATCCAAAAGAGCGAAATATCAAGTACTGATGTTTACAGAAAGCAAGTGCGTCCCTGGGTGGGCTTGAACCACCAACCTTTCGGTTAACAGCCGAACGCGCTAACCGATTGCGCCACAGAGACGGAACTGACGAGATGGGGCTCACTTTAAGATGTAACTGATGTGGTGGAAGTTATGTGCCCTTGCCGAGGGAAACGTCTGGTGGTGTGTTTCAACAACTGTTGTGTAAGGTGTGGGATAGTCTTGCGCAATGACACATTGGCTTACCTGATGTATTTATTGGAAGATGTGGACACTGGGATGTACATGAAGATAAATCTAGGACTTTAGATGCATGTATTTTACTTCTGACTGTACGCATGACAAATGTATACTTCTTGATGTGAACTCACTTTCTTGTGAGATGAATTAATTGTTCCAAAGCCAGGAATTTGTTCCTATGACGTAAAACGCATGCCTTTTACTTTTGACTTTGCACGTGACTAATAAATACTTCTTGAAATTGAACTCAATTTCTTGTCAGATGGTAAAAGAATATGTTCCAATGCCGGGAATCGAACCCGGGCCGCCTGGGTGAAAGCCAGGAATCCTAACCACTAGACCACATTGGAAGCTGATATTTTAAAGGCAATGTTGAAGGACTGAATGCTGGCTGTATTCCTGCCGTCTTTGTGCACAGAGTTCTTGTGCATGAGAATGACGACCTGACATTAATGAATACATGTATATCAAGTGTGTTAGAGGCTTGTTTAAACTGATATATCGTATTGTAGGATGTATTTGCGTCAACTACAAACATCTGTAAAATCCAAAAGAGCGAAATATCAAGTACTGATGTTTACAAAAAGCAAGTGCGTCCCTGGGTGGGCTTGAACCACCAACCTCTCGGTTAACAGCCGAACGCGCTAACCGATTGCGCCACAGAGACGGAACTGACGAGATGGGGCTCACTTTAAGATGTGACTGATGTGGTGGAAGTTATGTGCCCTTGCCGAGGGAAACGTCTGGTGGTGTGTTTCAACAACTGTTGTGTAAGGTGTGGGATAGTCTTGCGCAATGACACATTGGCTTACCTGATGTATTTATTGGAAGATGTGGACACTGGGATGTACATGAAGATAAATCTAGGACTATAGATGCATGTATTTTACTTCTGACTGTACACATGACATATGTATACTTCTTGATGTGAACTCACTTTCTTGTGAGATGAATTAATTGTTCCAAAGCCAGGAATTTGTTCCTATGACGTAAAATGCATGCCTTTTACTTTTGACTTTGCACGTGACTAATATATACTTCTTGAAATTGAACTCAATTTCTTGTCAGATGGTAAAAGAATTTGTTCCAATGCCGGGAATCGAACCCGGGCCGCCTGGGTGAAAGCCAGGAATCCTAACCACTAGACCACATTGGAAGCTGATATTTTAAAGGCAATGTTAAAGGACTGAATGCTGGCTGTATTCCTGCCGTCTTTGTGCACAGAGTTCTTGTGCATGAGAATGACGACCTGACATTAATGAATACATGTATATCAAGTGTGTTAGAGACTTGTTTAAACTGATATATCGTATTGTAGCATGTATTTGCGTCAACTACAAACATCTGTAAAATCCAAAAGAGCGAAATATCAAGTACTGATGTTTACAAAAAGCAAGTGCGTCCCTGGGTGGGCTTGAACCACCAACCTTTCGGTTAACAGCCGAACGCGCTAACCGATTGCGCCACAGAGACGGAACTGACGAGATGGGGCTCACTTTAAGATGTGACTGATGTGGTGGAAGTTATGTGCCCTTGCCGAGGGAAACGTCTGGTGGTGTGTTTCAACAACTGTTGTGTAAGGTGTGGGATAGTCTTGCGCAATGACACATTGGCTTACCTGATGTATTTATTGGAAGATGTGGACACTGGGATGTACATGAAGATAAATCTAGGACTATAGATGCATGTATTTTACTTCTGACTGTACGTATGACAAATGTATACTTCTTGATGTGAACTCACTTTCTTGTGAGATGAATTAATTGTTCCAAAGCCAGGAATTTGTTCCTATGACGTAAAACGCATGCCTTTTACTTTTGACTTTGCACGTGACTAATAAATACTTCTTGAAATTGAACTCAATTTCTTGTCAGATGGTAAAAGAATATGTTCCAATGCCGGGAATCGAACCCGGGCCGCCTGGGTGAAAGCCAGGAATCCTAACCACTAGACCACATTGGAAGCTGATGTTTTACAGGCAATGTTGAAGGACTGAATGCTGGCTGTATTCCTGCCGTCTTTGTGCACAGAGTTCTTGTGCATGAGAATGACGACCTGACATTAATGAATACATGTATATCAAGTGTGTTAGAGACTTGTTTAAACTGATATATCGTATTGTAGCATGTATTTGCGTCAACTACAAACATCTGTAAAATCCAAAAGAGCGAAATATCAAGTACTGATGTTTACAAAAAGCAAGTGCGTCCCTGGGTGGTCTTGAACCACCAACCTTTCGGTTAACAGCCGAACGCGCTAACCGATTGCGCCACAGAGACGGAACTGACGAGATGGGGCTCACTTTAAGATGTGACTGATGTGGTGGAACTTGTGTGCCCTTGCTCTTGTGGTGTGTTTCAACAACTGTTGTGTAAGGGGTGGGATAGTCTTGCGCAATGACACATTGGCTTACCTGATGTATTTATTGGAAGATGTGGACACTGGGATGTACATGAAGATAAATCTAGGACTATAGATGCATGTATTTTACTTCTGACTGTACGCATGACAAATGTATACTTCTTGATGTGAACTCACTTTCTTGTGAGATGAATTAATTGTTCCAAAGCCAGGAATTTGTTCCTATGACGTAAAATGCATGCCTTTTACTTTTGACTTTGCACGTGACTAATATATACTTCTTGAAATTGAACTCAATTCCTTGTCAGATGGTAAAAGAATTTGTTCCAATGCCGGGAATCGAACCCGGGCCGCCTGGGTGAAAGCCAGGAATCCTAACCACTAGACCACATTGGAAGCTGATATTTTACAGGCAATGTTGAAGGACTGAATGCTGGCTATATTCCTGCCGTCTTTGTGCACAGAGTTCTTGTGCATGAGAATGACGACCTGACATTAATGAATACATGTATATCAAGTGTGTTAGAGACTTGTTTAAACTGATATATCGTATTGTAGCATGTATTTGCGTCAACTACAAACATCTGTAAAATCCAAAAGAGCGAAATATCAAGTACTGATGTTTACAAAAAGCAGGTGCGTCCCTGGGTGGGCTTGAACCACCAACCTTTCGGTTAACAGCCGAACGCGCTAACCGATTGCGCCACAGAGACGGAACTGACGAGATGGGGCTCACTTTAAGATGTGACTGATGTGGTGGAACTTGTGTGCCCTTGCTCTTGTGGTGTGTTTCAACAACTGTTGTGTAAGGGGTGGGATAGTCTTGCGCAATGACACATTGGCTTACCTGATGTATTTATTGGAAGATGTGGACACTGGGATGTACATGAAGATAAATCTAGGACTATAGATGCATGTATTTTACTTCTGACTGTACACATGACAAATGTGTACTTCTTGATGTGAACTCACTTTCTTGTGAGATGAATTAATTGTTCCAAAGCCAGGAATTTGTTCCTATGACGTAAAATGCATGCCTTTTACTTTTGACTTTGCACGTGACTAATATATACTTCTTGAAATTGAACTCAATTCCTTGTCAGATGGTAAAAGAATTTTTTCCAATGCCGGGAATCGAACCCGGGCCGCCTGGGTGAAAGCCAGGAATCCTAACCACTAGACCACATTGGAAGCTGATATTTTACAGGCAATGTTGAAGGACTGAATGCTGGCTGTATTCCTGCCGTCTTTGTGCACAGAGTTCTTGTGCATGAGAATGACGACCTGACATTAATGAATACATGTATATCAAGTGTGTTAGAGACTTGTTTAAACTGATATATCGTATTGTAGCATGTATTTGCGTCAACTACAAACATCTGTAAAATCCAAAAGAGCGAAATATCAAGTACTGATGTTTACAAAAAGCAAGTGCGTCCCTGGGTGGGCTTGAACCACCAACCTTTCGGTTAACAGCCGAACGCGCTAACCGATTGCGCCACAGAGACGAAACTGACGAGATGGGGCTCACTTTAAGATGTGACTGATGTGGTGGAAGTTATGTGCCCTTGCCGAGGGAAACGTCTGGTGGTGTGTTTCAACAACTGTTGTGTAAGGGGTGGGATAGTCTTGCGCAATGACACATTGGCTTACCTGATGTATTTATTGGAAGATGTGGACACTGGGATGTACATGAAGATAAATCTAGGACTATAGATGCATGTATTTTACTTCTGACTGTACGCATGACAAATGTATACTTCTTGATGTGAACTCACTTTCTTGTGAGATGAATTAATTGTTCCAAAGCCAGGAATTTGTTCCTATGACGTAAAATGCATGCCTTTTACTTTTGACTTTGCACGTGACTAATATATACTTCTTGAAATTGAACTCAATTCCTTGTCAGATGGTAAAAGAATTTGTTCCAATGCCGGGAATCGAACCCGGGCCGCCTGGGTGAAAGCCAGGAATCCTAACCACTAGACCACATTGGAAGCTGATATTTTACAGGCAATGTTGAAGGACTGAATGTTGGCTGTATTCCTGCCGTCTTTGTGCACAGAGTTCTTGTGCATGAGAATGACGACCTGACATTAATGAATACATGTATATCAAGTGTGTTAGAGACTTGTTTAAACTGATATATCGTATTGTAGCATGTATTTGCGTCAACTACAAACATCTGTAAAATCCAAAAGAGCGAAATATCAAGTACTGATGTTTACAAAAAGCAGGTGCGTCCCTGGGTGGGCTTGAACCACCAACCTTTCGGTTAACAGCCGAACGCGCTAACCGATTGCGCCACAGAGACGGAACTGACGAGATGGGGCTCACTTTAAGATGTGACTGATGTGGTGGAACTTGTGTGCCCTTGCTCTTGTGGTGTGTTTCAACAACTGTTGTGTAAGGGGTGGGATAGTCTTGCGCAATGACACATTGGCTTACCTGATGTATTTATTGGAAGATGTGGACACTGGGATGTACATGAAGATAAATCTAGGACTATAGATGCATGTATTTTACTTCTGACTGTACACATGACAAATGTATACTTCTTGATGTGAACTCACTTTCTTGTGAGATGAATTAATTGTTCCAAAGCCAGGAATTTGTTCCTATGACGTAAAATGCATGCCTTTTACTTTTGACTTTGCACGTGACTAATATATACTTCTTGAAATTGAACTCAATTTCTTGTCAGATGGTAAAAGAATTTGTTCCAATGCCGGGAATCGAACCCGGGCCGCCTGGGTGAAAGCCAGGAATCCTAACCACTAGACCACATTGGAAGCTGATATTTTACAGGCAGTGTTGAAGGACTGAATGCTGGCTGTATTCCTGCCGTCTTTGTGCACAGAGTTCTTGTGCATGAGAATGACGACCTGACATTAATGAATACATGTATATCAAGTGTGTTAGAGACTTGTTTAAACTGATATATCGTATTGTAGCATGTATTTGCGTCAACTACAAACATCTGTAAAATCCAAAAGAGCGAAATATCAAGTACTGATGTTTACAAAAAGCAAGTGCGTCCCTGGGTGGTCTTGAACCACCAACCTTTCGGTTAACAGCCGAACGCGCTAACCGATTGCGCCACAGAGACGAAACTGACGAGATGGGGCTCACTTTAAGATGTGACTGATGTGGTGGAAGTTATGTGCCCTTGCCGAGGGAAACGTCTGGTGGTGTGTTTCAACAACTGTTGTGTAAGGGGTGGGATAGTCTTGCGCAATGACACATTGGCTTACCTGATGTATTTATTGGAAGATGTGGACACTGGGATGTACATGAAGATAAATCTAGGACTTAAAACGCATGCCTTTTATTTCTGACTGTACGCATGACAAATGTATACTTCTTGATGTGAACTCACTTTCTTGTGAGATGAATTAATTGTTCCAAAGCCAGGAATTTGTTCCTATGACGTAAAATGCATGCCTTTTACTTTTGACTTTGCACGTGACTAATATATACTTCTTGAAATTGAACTCAATTCCTTGTCAGATGGTAAAAGAATTTGTTCCAATGCCGGGAATCGAACCCGGGCCGCCTGGGTGAAAGCCAGGAATCCTAACCACTAGACCACATTGGAAGCTGATATTTTACAGGCAATGTTGAAGGACTGAATGCTGGCTGTATTCCTGCCGTCTTTGTGCACAGAGTTCTTGTGCATGAGAATGACGACCTGACATTAATGAATACATGTATATCAAGTGTGTTAGAGACTTGTTTAAACTGATATATCGTATTGTAGCATGTATTTGCGTCAACTACAAACATCTGTAAAATCCAAAAGAGCGAAATATCAAGTACTGATGTTTACAAAAAGCAAGTGCGTCCCTGGGTGGGCTTGAACCACCAACCTTTCGGTTAACAGCCGAACGCGCTAACCGATTGCGCCACAGAGACGAAACTGACGAGATGGGGCTCACTTTAAGATGTGACTGATGTGGTGGAAGTTATGTGCCCTTGCCGAGGGAAACGTCTGGTGGTGTGTTTCAACAACTGTTGTGTAAGGGGTGGGATAGTCTTGCGCAATGACACATTGGCTTACCTGATGTATTTATTGGAAGATGTGGACACTGGGATGTACATGAAGATAAATCTAGGACTTAAAACGCATGCCTTTTATTTCTGACTGTACGCATGACAAATGTATACTTCTTGATGTGAACTCACTTTCTTGTGAGATGAATTAATTGTTCCAAAGCCAGGAATTTGTTCCTATGACGTAAAATGCATGCCTTTTACTTTTGACTTTGCACGTGACTAATATATACTTCTTGAAATTGAACTCAATTCCTTGTCAGATGGTAAAAGAATTTGTTCCAATGCCGGGAATCGAACCCGGGCCGCCTGGGTGAAAGCCAGGAATCCTAACCACTAGACCACATTGGAAGCTGATATTTTACAGGCAATGTTGAAGGACTGAATGCTGGCTGTATTCCTGCCGTCTTTGTGCACAGAGTTCTTGTGCATGAGAATGACGACCTGACATTAATGAATACATGTATATCAAGTGTGTTAGAGACTTGTTTAAACTGATATATCGTATTGTAGCATGTATTTGCGTCAACTACAAACATCTGTAAAATCCAAAAGAGCGAAATATCAAGTACTGATGTTTACAAAAAGCAAGTGCGTCCCTGGGTGGGCTTGAACCACCAACCTTTCGGTTAACAGCCGAACGCGCTAACCGATTGCGCCACAGAGACGAAACTGACGAGATGGGGCTCACTTTAAGATGTGACTGATGTGGTGGAAGTTATGTGCCCTTGCCGAGGGAAACGTCTGGTGGTGTGTTTCAACAACTGTTGTGTAAGGGGTGGGATAGTCTTGCGCAATGACACATTGGCTTACCTGATGTATTTATTGGAAGATGTGGACACTGGGATGTACATGAAGATAAATCTAGGACTTAAAACGCATGCCTTTTATTTCTGACTGTACGCATGACAAATGTATACTTCTTGATGTGAACTCACTTTCTTGTGAGATGAATTAATTGTTCCAAAGCCAGGAATTTGTTCCTATGACGTAAAATGCATGCCTTTTACTTTTGACTTTGCACGTGACTAATATATACTTCTTGAAATTGAACTCAATTCCTTGTCAGATGGTAAAAGAATTTGTTCCAATGCCGGGAATCGAACCCGGGCCGCCTGGGTGAAAGCCAGGAATCCTAACCACTAGACCACATTGGAAGCTGATATTTTACAGGCAATGTTGAAGGACTGAATGCTGGCTGTATTCCTGCCGTCTTTGTGCACAGAGTTCTTGTGCATGAGAATGACGACCTGACATTAATGAATACATGTATATCAAGTGTGTTAGAGACTTGTTTAAACTGATATATCGTATTGTAGCATGTATTTGCGTCAACTACAAACATCTGTAAAATCCAAAAGAGCGAAATATCAAGTACTGATGTTTACAAAAAGCAAGTGCGTCCCTGGGTGGGCTTGAACCACCAACCTTTCGGTTAACAGCCGAACGCGCTAACCGATTGCGCCACAGAGACGGAACTGACGAGATGGGGCTCACTTTAAGATGTGACTGATGTGGTGGAACTTGTGTGCCCTTGCTCTTGTGGTGTGTTTCAACAACTGTTGTGTAAGGGGTGGGATAGTCTTGCGCAATGACACATTGGCTTACCTGATCTATTTATTGGAAGATGTGGACACTGGGATGTACATGAAGATAAATCTAGGACTATAGATGCATGTATTTTACTTCTGACTGTACACATGACAAATGTATACTTCTTGATGTGAACTCACTTTCTTGTGAGATGAATTAATTGTTCCAAAGCCAGGAATTTGTTCCTATGACGTAAAATGCATGCCTTTTACTTTTGACTTTGCACGTGACTAATATATACTTCTTGAAATTGAACTCAATTTCTTGTCAGATGGTAAAAGAATTTGTTCCAATGCCGGGAATCGAACCCGGGCCGCCTGGGTGAAAGCCAGGAATCCTAACCACTAGACCACATTGGAAGCTGATATTTTACAGGCAATGTTGAAGGACTGAATGCTGGCTGTATTCCTGCCGTCTTTGTGCACAGAGTTCTTGTGCATGAGAATGACGACCTGACATTAATGAATACATGTATATCAAGTGTGTTAGAGACTTGTTTAAACTGATATATCGTATTGTAGCATGTATTTGCGTCAACTACAAACATCTGTAAAATCCAAAAGAGCGAAATATCAAGTACTGATGTTTACAAAAAGCAAGTGCGTCCCTGGGTGGGCTTGAACCACCAACCTTTCGGTTAACAGCCGAACGCGCTAACCGATTGCGCCACAGAGACGGAACTGACGAGATGGGGCTCACTTTAAGATGTGACTGATGTGGTGGAACTTGTGTGCCCTTGCTCTTGTGGTGTGTTTCAACAACTGTTGTGTAAGGGGTGGGATAGTCTTGCGCAATGACACATTGGCTTACCTGATCTATTTATTGGAAGATGTGGACACTGGGATGTACATGAAGATAAATCTAGGACTATAGATGCATGTATTTTACTTCTGACTGTACACATGACAAATGTATACTTCTTGATGTGAACTCACTTTCTTGTGAGATGAATTAATTGTTCCAAAGCCAGGAATTTGTTCCTATGACGTAAAATGCATGCCTTTTACTTTTGACTTTGCACGTGACTAATATATACTTCTTGAAATTGAACTCAATTTCTTGTCAGATGGTAAAAGAATTTGTTCCAATGCCGGGAATCGAACCCGGGCCGCCTGGGTGAAAGCCAGGAATCCTAACCACTAGACCACATTGGAAGCTGATATTTTACAGGCAATGTTGAAGGACTGAATGCTGGCTGTATTCCTGCCGTCTTTGTGCACAGAGTTCTTGTGCATGAGAATGACGACCTGACATTAATGAATACATGTATATCAAGTGTGTTAGAGACTTGTTTAAACTGATATATCGTATTGTAGCATGTATTTGCGTCAACTACAAACATCTGTAAAATCCAAAAGAGCGAAATATCAAGTACTGATGTTTACAAAAAGCAAGTGCGTCCCTGGGTGGGCTTGAACCACCAACCTTTCGGTTAACAGCCGAACGCGCTAACCGATTGCGCCACAGAGACGAAACTGACGAGATGGGGCTCACTTTAAGATGTGACTGATGTGGTGGAAGTTATGTGCCCTTGCCGAGGGAAACGTCTGGTGGTGTGTTTCAACAACTGTTGTGTAAGGGGTGGGATAGTCTTGCGCAATGACACATTGGCTTACCTGATGTATTTATTGGAAGATGTGGACACTGGGATGTACATGAAGATAAATCTAGGACTTAAAACGCATGCCTTTTATTTCTGACTGTACGCATGACAAATGTATACTTCTTGATGTGAACTCACTTTCTTGTGAGATGAATTAATTGTTCCAAAGCCAGGAATTTGTTCCTATGACGTAAAATGCATGCCTTTTACTTTTGACTTTGCACGTGACTAATAAATACTTCTTGAAATTGAACTCAATTTCTTGTCAGATGGTAAAAGAATTTGTTCCAATGCCGGGAATCGAACCCGGGCCGCCTGGGTGAAAGCCAGGAATCCTAACCACTAGACCACATTGGAAGCTGATATTTTACAGGCAATGTTAAAGGACTGAATGCTGGTTGTATTCCTGCCGTCTTTGTGCACAGAGTTCTTGTGCATGAGGATGACGACCTGACATTAATGAATACATGTATATCAAGTGTGTTAGAGACTTGTTTAAACTGATATATCGTATTGTAGCATGTATTTGCGTCAACTACAAACATCTGTAAAATCCAAAAGAGCGAAATATCAAGTACTGATGTTTACAAAAAGCAAGTGCGTCCCTGGGTGGGCTTGAACCACCAACCTTTCGGTTAACAGCCGAACGCGCTAACCGATTGCGCCACAGAGACGGAACTGACGAGATGGGGCTCACTTTAAGATGTGACTGATGTGGTGGAACTTGTGTGCCCTTGCTCTTGTGGTGTGTTTCAACAACTGTTGTGTAAGGTGTGGGATAGTCTTGCGCAATGACACATTGGCTTACCTGATGTATTTATTGGAAGATGTGGACACTGGGATGTACATGAAGATAAATCTAGGACTATAGATGCATGTATTTTACTTCTGACTGTACACATGACATATGTATACTTCTTGATGTGAACTCACTTTCTTGTGAGATGAATTAATTGTTCCAAAGCCAGGAATTTGTTCCTATGACGTAAAATGCATGCCTTTTACTTTTGACTTTGCACGTGACTAATATATACTTCTTGAAATTGAACTCAATTTCTTGTCAGATGGTAAAAGAATTTGTTCCAATGCCGGGAATCGAACCCGGGCCGCCTGGGTGAAAGCCAGGAATCCTAACCACTAGACCACATTGGAAGCTGATATTTTACAGGCAATGTTAGAGGACTGAATGCTGGCTGTATTCCTGCCGTCTTTGTGCACAGAGTTCTTGTGCATGAGAATGACGACCTGACATTAATGAATACATGTATATCAAGTGTGTTAGAGACTTGTTTAAACTGATATATCGTATTGTAGCATGTATTTGCGTCAACTACAAACATCTGTAAAATCCAAAAGAGCGAAATATCAAGTACTGATGTTTACAAAAAGCAAGTGCGTCCCTGGGTGGGCTTGAACCACCAACCTTTCGGTTAACAGCCGAACGCGCTAACCGATTGCGCCACAGAGACGGAACTGACGAGATGGGGCTCACTTTAAGATGTGACTGATGTGGTTAAAGTTATGTGCCCTTGCCGAGGGAAACGTCTGGTGGTGTGTTTCAACAACTGTTGTGTAAGGTGTGGGATAGTCTTGCGCAATGACACATTGGCTTACCTGATGTATTTATTGGAAGATGTGGACACTGGGATGTACATGAAGATAAATCTAGGACTTTAGATGCATGTAATTTACTTCTGACTGTACGCATGACAAATGTATACTTCTTGATGTGAACTCACTTTCTTGTGAGATGAATTAATTGTTCCAAAGCCAGGAATTTGTTCCTATGACGTAAAATGCATGCCTTTTACTTTTGACTTTGCACGTGACTAATATATACTTCTTGAAATTGAACTCAATTCCTTGTCAGATGGTAAAAGAATTTGTTCCAATGCCGGGAATCGAACCCGGGCCGCCTGGGTGAAAGCCAGGAATCCTAACCACTAGACCACATTGGAAGCTGATATTTTACAGGCAATGTTGAAGAACTGAATGCTGGCTGTATTCCTGCCGTCTTTGTGCACAGAGTTCTTGTGCATGAGAATGACGACCTGACATTAATGAATACATGTATATCAAGTATGTTAGAGACTTGTTTAAACTGATATATCGTATTGTAGCATGTATTTGCGTCAACTACAAACATCTGTAAAATCCAAAAGAGCGAAATATCAAGTACTGATGTTTACAAAAAGCAAGTGCGTCCCTGGGTGGGCTTGAACCACCAACCTTTCGGTTAACAGCCGAACGCGCTAACCGATTGCGCCACAGAGACGGAACTGATGGGGCTCACTTTAAGATGTGACTGATGTGGTGGAACTTATGTGCCCTTGCCGAGGGAAACGTCTGGTGGTGTGTTTCAACAACTGTTGTGTAAGGGGTGGGATAGTCTTGCGCAATGACACATTGGCTTACCTGATCTATTTATTGGAAGATGTGGACACTGGGATGTACATGAAGATAAATCTAGGACTATAGATGCATGTATTTTACTTCTGACTGTACACATGACAAATGTATACTTCTTGATGTGAACTCACTTTCTTGTGAGATGAATTAATTGTTCCAAAGCCAGGAATTTGTTCCTATGACGTAAAATGCATGCCTTTTACTTTTGACTTTGCACGTGACTAATATATACTTCTTGAAATTGAACTCAATTCCTTGTCAGATGGTAAAAGAATTTGTTCCAATGCCGGGAATCGAACCCGGGCCGCCTGGGTGAAAGCCAGGAATCCTAACCACTAGACCACATTGGAAGCTGATATTTTACAGGCAATGTTGAAGAACTGAATGCTGGCTGTATTCCTGCCGTCTTTGTGCACAGAGTTCTTGTGCATGAGAATGACGACCTGACATTAATGAATACATGTATATCAAGTGTGTTAGAGACTTGTTTAAACTGATATATCGTATTGTAGCATGTATTTGCGTCAACTACAAACATCTGTAAAATCCAAAAGAGCGAAATATCAAGTACTGATGTTTACAAAAAGCAAGTGCGTCCCTGGGTGGGCTTGAACCACCAACCTTTCGGTTAACAGCCGAACGCGCTAACCGATTGCGCCACAGAGACGGAACTGACGAGATGGGGCTCACTTTAAGATGTGACTGATGTGGTGGAAGTTATGTGCCCTTGCCGAGGGAAACGTCTGGTGGTGTGTTTCAACAACTGTTGTGTAAGGGGTGGGATAGTCTTGCGCAATGACACATTGGCTTACCTGATGTATTTATTGGAAGATGTGGACACTGGGATGTACATGAAGATAAATCTAGGACTATAGATGCATGTATTTTACTTCTGACTGTACACATGACATATGTATACTTCTTGATGTGAACTCACTTTCTTGTGAGATGAATTAATTGTTCCAAAGCCAGGAATTTGTTCCTATGACGTAAAATGCATGCCTTTTACTTTTGACTTTGCACGTGACTAATAAATACTTCTTGCAATTGAACTCAATTTCTTGTCAGATGGTAAAAGAATTTGTTCCAATGCCGGGAATCGAACCCGGGCCGCCTGGGTGAAAGCCAGGAATCCTAACCACTAGACCACATTGGAAGCTGATATTTTACAGGCAATGTTGAAGAACTGAATGCTGGCTGTATTCCTGCCGTCTTTGTGCACAGAGTTCTTGTGCATGAGAATGACGACCTGACATTAATGAATACATGTATATCAAGTGTGTTAGAGACTTGTTTAAACTGATATATCGTATTGTAGCATGTATTTGCGTCAACTACAAACATCTGTAAAATCCAAAAGAGCGAAATATCAAGTACTGATGTTTACAAAAAGCAAGTGCGTCCCTGGGTGGGCTTGAACCACCAACCTTTCGGTTAACAGCCGAACGCGCTAACCGATTTCGCCACAGAGACGGAACTGATGGGGCTCACTTTAAGATGTGACTGATGTGGTGGAACTTATGTGCCCTTGCCGAGGGAAACGTCTGGTGGTGTGTTTCAACAACTGTTGTGTAAGGGGTGGGATAGTCTTGCGCAATGACACATTGGCTTACCTGATCTATTTATTGGAAGATGTGGACACTGGGATGTACATGAAGATAAATCTAGGACTATAGATGCATGTATTTTACTTCTGACTGTACACATGACAAATGTATACTTCTTGATGTGAACTCACTTTCTTGTGAGATGAATTAATTGTTCCAAAGCCAGGAATTTGTTCCTATGACGTAAAATGCATGCCTTTTACTTTTGACTTTGCACGTGACTAATATATACTTCTTGAAATTGAACTCAATTCCTTGTCAGATGGTAAAAGAATTTGTTCCAATGCCGGGAATCGAACCCGGGCCGCCTGGGTGAAAGCCAGGAATCCTAACCACTAGACCACATTGGAAGCTGATATTTTACAGGCAATGTTGAAGAACTGAATGCTGGCTGTATTCCTGCCGTCTTTGTGCACAGAGTTCTTGTGCATGAGAATGACGACCTGACATTAATGAATACATGTATATCAAGTGTGTTAGAGACTTGTTTAAACTGATATATCGTATTGTAGCATGTATTTGCGTCAACTACAAACATCTGTAAAATCCAAAAGAGCGAAATATCAAGTACTGATGTTTACAAAAAGCAAGTGCGTCCCTGGGTGGGCTTGAACCACCAACCTTTCGGTTAACAGCCGAACGCGCTAACCGATTGCGCCACAGAGACGGAACTGACGAGATGGGGCTCACTTTAAGATGTGACTGATGTGGTGGAAGTTATGTGCCCTTGCCGAGGGAAACGTCTGGTGGTGTGTTTCAACAACTGTTGTGTAAGGGGTGGGATAGTCTTGCGCAATGACACATTGGCTTACCTGATGTATTTATTGGAAGATGTGGACACTGGGATGTACATGAAGATAAATCTAGGACTATAGATGCATGTATTTTACTTCTGACTGTACACATGACATATGTATACTTCTTGATGTGAACTCACTTTCTTGTGAGATGAATTAATTGTTCCAAAGCCAGGAATTTGTTCCTATGACGTAAAATGCATGCCTTTTACTTTTGACTTTGCACGTGACTAATAAATACTTCTTGAAATTGAACTCAATTTCTTGTCAGATGGTAAAAGAATTTGTTCCAATGCCGGGAATCGAACCCGGGCCGCCTGGGTGAAAGCCAGGAATCCTAACCACTAGACCACATTGGAAGCTGATATTTTACAGGCAATGTTGAAGGACTGAATGCTGGCTGTATTCCTGCCGTCTTTGTGCACAGAGTTCTTGTGCATGAGAATGACGACCTGACATTAATGAATACATGTATATCAAGTGTGTTAGAGACTTGTTTAAACTGATATATCGTATTGTAGCATGTATTTGCGTCAACTACAAACATCTGTAAAATCCAAAAGAGCGAAATATCAAGTACTGATGTTTACAAAAAGCAAGTACGTCCCTGGGTGGGCTTGAACCACCAACCTTTCGGTTAACAGCCGAACGCGCTAACCGATTGCGCCACAGAGACGGAACTGACGAGATGGGGCTCACTTTAAGATGTGACTGATGTGGTGGAAGTTATGTGCCCTTGCCGAGGGAAACGTCTGGTGGTGTGTTTCAACAACTGTTGTGTAAGGGGTGGGATAGTCTTGCGCAATGACACATTGGCTTACCTGATGTATTTATTGGAAGATGTGGACACTGGGATGTACATGAAGATAAATCTAGGACTATAGATGCATGTATTTTACTTCTGACTGTACACATGACATATGTATACTTCTTGATGTGAACTCACTTTCTTGTGAGATGAATTAATTGTTCCAAAGCCAGGAATTTGTTCCTATGACGTAAAATGCATGCCTTTTACTTTTGACTTTGCACGTGACTAATAAATACTTCTTGAAATTGAACTCAATTTCTTGTCAGATGGTAAAAGAATTTGTTCCAATGCCGGGAATCGAACCCGGGCCGCCTGGGTGAAAGCCAGGAATCCTAACCACTAGACCACATTGGAAGCTGATATTTTACAGGCAATGTTGAAGAACTGAATGCTGGCTGTATTCCTGCCGTCTTTGTGCACAGAGTTCTTGTGCATGAGAATGACGACCTGACATTAATGAATACATGTATATCAAGTGTGTTAGAGACTTGTTTAAACTGATATATCGTATTGTAGCATGTATTTGCGTCAACTACAAACATCTGTAAAATCCAAAAGAGCGAAATATCAAGTACTGATGTTTACAAAAAGCAAGTGCGTCCCTGGGTGGGCTTGAACCACCAACCTTTCGGTTAACAGCCGAACGCGCTAACCGATTGCGCCACAGAGACGGAACTGATGGGGCTCACTTTAAGATGTGACTGATGTGGTGGAACTTATGTGCCCTTGCCGAGGGAAACGTCTGGTGGTGTGTTTCAACAACTGTTGTGTAAGGGGTGGGATAGTCTTGCGCAATGACACATTGGCTTACCTGATGTATTTATTGGAAGATGTGGACACTGGGATGTACATGAAGATAAATCTAGGACTTTAGATGCATGTATTTTACTTCTGACTGTACGCATGACAAATGTATACTTCTTGATGTGAACTCACTTTCTTGTGAGATGAATTAATTGTTCCAAAGCCAGGAATTTGTTCCTATGACGTAAAATGCATGCCTTTTACTTTTGACTTTGCACGTGACTAATAAATACTTCTTGAAATTGAACTCAATTTCTTGTCAGATGGTAAAAGAATTTGTTCCAATGCCGGGAATCGAACCCGGGCCGCCTGGGTGAAAGCCAGGAATCCTAACCACTAGACCACATTGGAAGCTGATATTTTACAGGCAATGTTAAAGGACTGAATGCTGGCTGTATTCCTGCCGTCTTTGTGCACAGAGTTCTTGTGCATGAGAATGACGACCTGACATTAATGAATACATGTATATCAAGTGTGTTAGAGACTTGTTTAAACTGATATATCGTATTGTAGCATGTATTTGCGTCAACTACAAACATCTGTAAAATCCAAAAGAGCGAAATATCAAGTACTGATGTTTACAAAAAGCAAGTGCGTCCCTGGGTGGGCTTGAACCACCAACCTTTCGGTTAACAGCCGAACGCGCTAACCGATTGCGCCACAGAGACGGAACTGACGAGATGGGGCTCACTTTAAGATGTGACTGATGTGGTGGAACTTGTGTGCCCTTGCTCTTGTGGTGTGTTTCAACAACTGTTGTGTAAGGGGTGGGATAGTCTTGCGCAATGACACATTGGCTTACCTGATGTATTTATTGGAAGATGTGGACACTGGGATGTACATGAAGATAAATCTAGGACTTTAGATGCATGTATTTTACTTCTGACTGTACGCATGACAAATGTATACTTCTTGATGTGAACTCACTTTCTTGTGAGATGAATTAATTGTTCCAAAGCCAGGAATTTGTTCCTATGACGTAAAATGCATGCCTTTTACTTTTGACTTTGCACGTGACTAATAAATACTTCTTGAAATTGAACTCAATTTCTTGTCAGATGGTAAAAGAATTTGTTCCAATGCCGGGAATCGAACCCGGGCCGCCTGGGTGAAAGCCAGGAATCCTAACCACTAGACCACATTGGAAGCTGATATTTTACAGGCAATGTTGAAGAACTGAATGCTGGCTGTATTAATGCCGTCTTTGTGCACAGAGTTCTTGTGCATGAGAATGACGACCTGACATTAATGAATACATGTATATCAAGTGTGTTAGAGACGTGTTTAAACTGATATATCGTATTGTAGCATGTATTTGCGTCAACTACAAACATCTGTAAAATCCAAAAGAGCGAAATATCAAGTACTGATGTTTACAAAAAGCAAGTGCGTCCCTGGGTGGGCTTGAACCACCAACCTTTCGGTTAACAGCCGAACGCGCTAACCGATTGCGCCACAGAGACGGAACTGACGAGATGGGGCTCACTTTAAGATGTGACTGATGTGGTGGAACTTGTGTGCCCTTGCTCTTGTGGTGTGTTTCAACAACTGTTGTGTAAGGGGTGGGATAGTCTTGCGCAATGACACATTGGCTTACCTGATGTATTTATTGGAAGATGTGGACACTGGGATGTACATGAAGATAAATCTAGGACTTTAGATGCATGTATTTTACTTCTGACTGTACGCATGACAAATGTATACTTCTTGATGTGAACTCACTTTCTTGTGAGATGAATTAATTGTTCCAAAGCCAGGAATTTGTTCCTATGACGTAAAATGCATGCCTTTTACTTTTGACTTTGCACGTGACTAATATATACTTCTTGAAATTGAACTCAATTCCTTGTCAGATGGTAAAAGAATTTGTTCCAATGCCGGGAATCGAACCCGGGCCGCCTGGGTGAAAGCCAGGAATCCTAACCACTAGACCACATTGGAAGCTGATATTTTACAGGCAATGTTGAAGGACTGAATGCTGGCTGTCTTCCTGCCGTCTTTGTGCACAGAGTTCTTGTGCATGAGAATGACGACCTGACATTAATGAATACATGTATATCAAGTGTGTTAGAGACTTGTTTAAACTGATATATCGTATTGTAGCATGTATTTGCGTCAACTACAAACATCTGTAAAATCCAAAAGAGCGAAATATCAAGTACTGATGTTTACAAAAAGCAAGTGCGTCCCTGGGTGGGCTTGAACCACCAACCTTTCGGTTAACAGCCGAACGCGCTAACCGATTGCGCCACAGAGACGGAACTGACGAGATGGGGCTCACTTTAAGATGTGACTGATGTGGTGGAACTTGTGTGCCCTTGCTCTTGTGGTGTGTTTCAACAACTGTTGTGTAAGGGGTGGGATAGTCTTGCGCAATGACACATTGGCTTACCTGATGTATTTATTGGAAGATGTGGACACTGGGATGTACATGAAGATAAATCTAGGACTATAGATGCATGTATTTTACTTCTGACTGTACACATGACAAATGTATACTTCTTGATGTGAACTCACTTTCTTGTGAGATGAATTAATTGTTCCAAAGCCAGGAATTTGTTCCTATGACGTAAAATGCATGCCTTTTACTTTTGACTTTGCACGTGACTAATATATACTTCTTGAAATTGAACTCAATTCCTTGTCAGATGGTAAAAGAATTTGTTCCAATGCCGGGAATCGAACCCGGGCCGCCTGGGTGAAAGCCAGGAATCCTAACCACTAGACCACATTGGAAGCTGATATTTTACAGGCAATGTTGAAGAACTGAATGCTGGCTGTATTCCTGCCGTCTTTGTGCACAGAGTTCTTGTGCATGAGAATGACGACCTGACATTAATGAATACATGTATATCAAGTGTGTTAGAGACTTGTTTAAACTGATATATCGTATTGTAGCATGTATTTGCGTCAACTACAAACATCTGTAAAATCCAAAAGAGCGAAATATCAAGTACTGATGTTTACAAAAAGCAAGTGCGTCCCTGGGTGGGCTTGAACCACCAACCTTTCGGTTAACAGCCGAACGCGCTAACCGATTGCGCCACAGAGACGGAACTGATGGGGCTCACTTTAAGATGTGACTGATGTGGTGGAACTTGTGTGCCCTTGCTCTTGTCGTGTGTTTCAACAACTGTTGTGTAAGGGGTGGGATAGTCTTGCGCAATGACACATTGGCTTACCTGATGTATTTATTGGAAGATGTGGACACTGGGATGTACATGAAGATAAATCTAGGACTTTAGATGCATGTATTTTACTTCTGACTGTACGCATGACAAATGTATACTTCTTGATGTGAACTCACTTTCTTGTGAGATGAATTAATTGTTCCAAAGCCAGGAATTTGTTCCTATGACGTAAAATGCATGCCTTTTACTTTTGACTTTGCACGTGACTAATATATACTTCTTGAAATTGAACTCAATTTCTTGTCAGATGGTAAAAGAATTTGTTCCAATGCCGGGAATCGAACCCGGGCCGCCTGGGTGAAAGCCAGGAATCCTAACCACTAGACCACATTGGAAGCTGATATTTTACAGGCAATGTTGAAGAACTGAATGCTGGCTGTATTCCTGCCGTCTTTGTGCACAGAGTTCTTGTGCATGAGAATGACGACCTGACATTAATGAATACATGTATATCAAGTGTGTTAGAGACTTGTTTAAACTAATATATCGTATTGTAGCATGTATTTGCGTCAACTACAAACATCTGTAAAATCCAAAAGAGCGAAATATCAAGTACTGATGTTTACAAAAAGCAAGTTCGTCCCTGGGTGGGCTTGAACCACCAACCTTTCGGTTAACAGCCGAACGCGCTAACCGATTGCGCCACAGAGACGGAACTGACGAGATGGGGCTCACTTTAAGATGTGGCTGATGTGGTGGAACTTGTGTGCCCTTGCTCTTGTGGTGTGTTTCAACAACTGTTGTGTAAGGGGTGGGATAGTCTTGCACAATTACACATTGGCTTACCTGATGTATTTATTGGAAGATGTGGACACTGGGATGTACATGAAGATAAATCTAGGACTTTAGATGCATGTATTTTACTTCTGACTGTACACATGACATATGTATACTTCTTGATGTGAACTCACTTTCTTGTGAGATGAATTAATTGTTCCAAAGCCAGGAATTTGTTCCTATGACGTAAAATGCATGCCTTTTACTTTTGTCTGTGCACATGATAAATGTGTAGTTGTTGAAGTTGAACTCACGTTCTTGTGAGATTGAAAAATAATTAATTGTTCCAATTGTTCTGACTTTGGACATGACAAATATACTGAGTAAAAAAAGAAGCTTTACAAAAAGATATTTTTCGGAGTAATGAATAATATTTCTCTGTATCTATGTATCCGAAATGTGATCCTTATCTATAGACTCTTGAAAACTTTAACAAACCCATTCAAACCCATCCATTCGTCTTGCAAATGACGTTTTGCACGTGCAGTTGATCACGTGATATTCGGATCGAATTTTTCTTCATTTCATCTTCACGGGTTTCCATTGGCCTCAAGAATTGGAAAAAAAACCACTTGTAAACCAC
This sequence comes from Haliotis asinina, assembly GCF_037392515.1. NCBI lineage: Eukaryota > Metazoa > Mollusca > Gastropoda > Lepetellida > Haliotidae > Haliotis > Haliotis asinina. The sequence goes on from NC_090282.1 coordinate 8,892,432, forward strand.
AGTTCTAACGGTACTTTATACGCCACGATTTTGAAATGTGCAACGTAGTGAACGTGTCGTTGGCATGTTTCAAGCGGGAAGATCAGTTATTGATGTCGCAGCCGTATTACTTTGTTTGACTTGCGACGTCGTCTACAACAAACTGGCACCACTTCTGGTCGCGCAAGGTCGGATCTTCCACGTGTGACGTCATGAACAGAAGATCGTCAAATCGTCCTACGTCATCTACGTGACAGATTTCTTCCGGCTACACGAACCAGGGCTGAGATGTTTAGAGGTCTCTTGAAACATGCCAATGTATTCCCGGGCTTCAAATACTCAATAACACCTGGAAATTGGCCAACACATGATGTTTATCTCCTAATTTAACCATCTTACCATCTCTTGTTCTTTTATAGTGCCCTGAAGAAAGAGTGTGAAGTTTATTTTTTAGTATAAGTGTGAGATATGCGTTAAAAGTACAGTAAAATAAAATAAAATATACATTAAAACATATTTATGTTGTCTTTATTGTTATTTTGTAGCAACATCCCTGTTAAGTTTGAAATGGAGCTCCTTCGTCTATCGAACAAAAATCACTCAACCGTGACTGTGCCTGGGTCTTCTAATTGCTACTTTAAATTGTTTTGCTGTTTTAAAAATTAGGCCTAACAGGTTGATACCACGTATTCGGGACAATGCTAGTATTCTGCCCATGAGTTCCTGTTCACATTGTATTGTCTTCTAACGTGACCAGAATGATGCCATAATCCTCATAGATTGTCACAGAAAAAAATACCTACCCCAAAAGGGTTCACTTCCCATTCCATTGCTTTCTCATGTAGGAGCTGGTACGTCACGTCGTTCACTGGTCACGACGTGGTGGGGCATGGACCCCGGCGGATCAGTGGACAACATATTTGTCTTTCCGTACACCTCACTCAATGCTAATTTTGAACTGTTAGAATTTGGAGAAAACATCAGAAAAACAAAAAGTTTTCTCCCTTACATCGATTTGCATTCGCAAAACAACGGTAATTTCCGTGCATCATGCGTGATACAATGTTTTTCGAGATAAAAAAACTACTACCACGAAATACTGAATGAGTCGCCATTGGCAGTACGGTACATGGCTGTGTACTTCGCTTGTAAGAAGGGTATATTGAAAATAGTAGAAGAGCACTTAGCCAATCAGGAAACGACATTCGTGTCGGAGGTAAGATAATGGTCAATATAGGACAAAGTTGGACGAAGAGGATTCTCGACCACACGATGTACATCGTTCCCACTATTTAGGTACACGCAAATAGTATAAAGTCTTTAGTACACTTAATTAATGAAGCCCACGATATTTGGGATGTTATTTATCGTCGGTGTTATTTTGAAAGTGTAATTTTCTATGTCTCTTTTATAAGAAGTCTATCCAAAGTAAAGGGAAACAATCAGCTGTGTTCCGTATACTTAGAAAAGCAACTGTAACCATGAATGAATGAAGCGTCGTAAATGACCCATAGTGGTCCCGTTACCACTGTGTATGTAACAAATCTGGTATGAACAGCTCTAACTGAACTATGAAACATACTTTTTTTCATTTTGAAAGAAAAGCAAATTCGTGGTTGCTTATGCACCTCGGGTTTGGCTGTTACTTCCTCGTATCACTGTCACTGCCCTTGTGAAGAAACAAACTTTTGTGTTACAGTAAATGTCTACAATCAGACACTGTGTACACTGACTGAAATAACCAGTCATGCTGTACATTGCCTGATTCACTCAGTCATTGTGGACATTGTCTAACATTTCCAGGCATTGTGTACATTGTCTGAATAATTAGTCCAGTCACTGTACAGAATGACTGATTGCTGAGCGGGCATCAACCCATGGATATACAGTCCGTGATGTCCGATGCAATTCCCAATTTGGCGTTTCCCACTTTTTCCGGTGAACAACTGCCTCGGATTTGCATGTTTAGGAGGGTTGTACGTGGTTGGGCAGTATCCTATCGCGAACACCATATATTATCACTTTTTATAGTCATTCATAAGCACATGCTCTATCCTCGTATTACCATGATGTCAATTACTGATTGCCTCTATTTTCGTACGGGTGTCTTCTTATCACTGCAATGTCTCTGTCCCCTTCCAGCTTGACAGGTGTTATCAATGAGGACATCAAATAAAGTTTTTTCCAGATGACATTCACTTTTGACATTTGATTTGTACCTTTGCTGATAGAAACGTAACTATATCTTTAGTCAGCAGCATAATTGGTCTCAGTATTCTAATCTTTTTATTGAGTTTCGACAATCCGCATTTCATTTACTCCGCTTCACTACTTCAGTGTCAACGTGTAAGACTGTGTTATCCACTTAGTGGTTTGTTTTATACTCAGCTGAAGTGTACGTGTGTGTACAACAGTTTTTTACATCCTTCATTTTCGGTCAATTTGACGTCATGTGTCTACCATCACCAGCCTGGCTGCAGCAAACTGGCAACAGACTGGCAACGTCAAATCCCGGTAACGTCTCCAACGCATGACCGTCATATCCGAGTGACACATCTGCGTGATGAACTGTAAATAAGCAATACAACTGCAACGCTTCAGGGTCAACGTCATCGTTTGTCAGCCAAAGTACTGTCACCACCTGGGCCATCTACAATGGGCAGATACCTACGTTTGCAACGTCAGCGTTTGAATACGTTGCCTCCTGAGAAGTTCAATATCTGACTTAAATGTTTATTGCACAAAGAAAGGGAGTGTGCACATGTTTCTACAACTTAGATAGTCCTCACATCGAAGGTGGCACTGGAGTGTGGAACCGATGTAATGGGGAATACTAGTAGTTTTACACACAACCGGCGATCAGGAGGACGCATCATAGGGTGGATAGATTTCAGTTATCTTAACAATAACGTCCTTCACGTGATCTGTCAGCATGTGCCTGCTGTCACGTCAAAGTCAAAGTCAAAAGACGTTCATTGTATGAAAGGCCTCCGGCCCATATACGTGAGACTTACTGTGACGAAGGAATATTTGGATATTTACATATATATCTAAGGGGGTATGATTCGTTTTATAAGAAGATCTCTTTATGTTAATGCATGCTTTATATACAGGGACAATTGAACAAGAACATTTTCGTTATTATTTTGTAGCAAAGATATATTTGCACATAGGGGTTGTTTTGCAAGAAAATGATCTGGTATGTATTTCTGTCTTAATTCATGATAACAAGGACAGATCAATGGTGAAATGGGTGAAATGGATTTCATTTTCTAACCCCATGTTACATTGAGAATATCGACTTTCTTTCCCGATTGGGTTTTTTCTACCCTCATTAATCATTAACGATAACAAACCTAAACGATATCTTACGAACATTGATAAATATGTTTCCGTTTGGAGTAACGTATTAAACATCCTGTAACATTCATATCGTGAGCTTGAATCTAGGGTGAAACATATATATTGATCTCACGTGAAATTCATCTATAAACCTATCCACATAGTCATCTGTCTGGCACAACCATATAAAACCGAAACCGTCAGAGTATCATAAATTTCTGATATCAGTTACGCAAGTATGTGTTCCAAAACTATCCAGATTTAAGAGTTTAATGTAAGGTAATTTTGTAAGCCGTTGTTCGTGCTTATTTAGAGGCCTGGACCAATATTTTAAACATTATATTTAAGACTTAACATATTAGGGAAATCTGCCGCATTCACCATATACCATGCAGTTTGGCATCTTTAGGTTTACTTTGAGGCAGACTTTACAGATGGACTCTCTCCATACAATCAAACCGCTGAAAACCCAACATTTCAGCTTCATACAATACAATGGGTTGAAATGTCTTAAAAATACACATTGGGTGGCACAGTGCCAACTTTGTATAAACCCGATAAAACTTGCATTAAAACTTTTTTCCAGGTAAAGCGAAGTTCTGTGTACATTTTGTCAAATTCGTTCTAGTTGAAAACAAAAATCCTAAGTAGCAATTTTGATCGGATACATTAATCAGCTGGCCATCATAAAACTATCGTTCACTTGTGGGCACAGGATCGCCCCTTCTAATTATTACAACTTCTGTTTTGCCTAAATTAACTGTTAACTTCCAATCTTTAGCTTTCTAAGATTTTGGGTTGATTTCGTAAACCGACCACAGTATCCGAAACTACAATAACGTTGTGAGCAAAAAGGAGCATTAGGACTTCTACTATATATGGGCACATTTCCATATAACTTGACATCATGATATAATTCATTAATGAAGAAGGAAAATAGGAGTGGACTTAAGCAGCAACCTTGTCTTAAACCGAGAGTGCAATCTGTAAGCCAGTCTTTGAAACGCACACAAGAACGGACGATTTCAAGAGCATTGATTTCAGAATGCTTATATCATTGTCCCTTGTAAACCTGGTTTACATAAACACTGCCATAATAATAGAAAGATTAACCAAATTGAATGTGGTGTTTTACAAATGTTATGTACAACTTATAATTATGCTTTCTTTTCGATAATGCTCTTTGGAGCAGTGCATACAGAGTAAATATGTGATCCTTAGCAGAATATCCCTTTCTAAATCCGGCCTGGGATTCAGGACTTTTATCACTCATATTCGCCCACTTTGATACTCTATTGTTCAGTATCAAAGTAAACACTTTCCCCAAGATTCTCATTAATGATACACCCCGATAATTATCTGGATCATTTCAGTCAATACCTTTATGAAGCTAAATTATTATTAAGTCTGACCAACTGCAGGGAAGCATTCCATTTTAAACAGCTTATTGAGGAACGGCATAATTTCTAATTCAGAACACTCTATCATTTCTATTATGGTATCGCCAGGGCCAGCAGATTTCCCATTTTTAAGATGATTCATAGGTTCTAATATTTTCTGTTCAGCAAATAGGACAAGTCGGTCTACTTCTGTATAACAATCATTGTTGGAATCTGCAGTATCAGTTACCGCGTCGAATGTCGAGTCAAATATCTCACCGCTTGAAAATAGTAACATTCCATCTTCGAAAAGATTTAACCCCTGAGTTTTAGTTATGCTGTTTCTCGACGTATTTCCTTTTTTCTGTAAATGACGGATAGTTTTCCAAAATGTATATGGGCTATTTATAAATATTTCTAACCTTTCTTGTCTGCGCATTCTCAAATCAGACTTATATTTTCGACAGCAAGCTATATATATATTTCTATTTTCACATCATTTCCTTCTAGCATAATTTGCCGCGAGTCACTCTGAATCTACGAAGATGTTTACGTGCATTGCTTCGGGCATTTCTACAGTATGTATTTGGAATACTTGTTCGGCGTTTCTGATTGACATCTGCATGCATACAGTTTCCTGAAGTCCATGAAAGTTCTACAAGCTCATTTATGGTCCCATTCACATGTGTTGAAGTAAAATGTCACCAAAAACATTATGTTGGCCTTTAAGTTCGATAAGCAGGTGCTTGAAAGATTACCATGCCATGTCAGTCGTGTAATATTTGTGGACCCGTTATCATCGTTCATGCCATGATTAAACTTACAATGTAATTCAAGGGGTAAATGGTCAGACTCATGCCGATCCCCAATATTGAATAAACCCATAGATTGGAAAAAATCAGGCGAGCATGTAAAATAATCATTGACACTAGCACCTTGATTAGCAAAGTATGTAAATTCCCCTTGTTAATCGCCGTATAGTCTCCCATTAACGATAAACAATTGAGATGCGTAACACATGCCTAAATGTTTCTGGGCAAATTTGTTTGTAGTTGAATCGTGAGACTTCCTATAATCAACATTAACATCATCGTCTTCATGAAATCGAAAGTATCTATGTAGTATATATCATTTGAGACTGTTGTTAGAGTTTCCAGTTCGAGAATTTAAATCACCACTCAAAACAGTGTGTGTGTCACTAAGTTCCGATTGCTATCTCATATAAAATCCTCAAGTTTACTAAACCTACAATTAAACTACTCAAAAACAAGAAACGCATAAGTAGTAATTTTCCATTACTTTTCGAATTTGAATCATTGGTGTCTATGTAATCAGAATATCCATGCTGAACGCTGTCTGCAAACATTGAATCCATTGTCATTGAGGACAACTCGCCAAAATCTGTTTTCCTCAATAAATGCGATAAACTGTGAACGGGAAGAAATCCATGCGTTTCGTTTTGCACGCACATTCCATTCATCATTTCCAATAAGCGTCGGGGGGTCTCAATGCTCTTGCGACATTTGACAATCACGCATAACACAAAGAAATGCTGTTTCTTTGGGCACAAAATGATCAAATGAGAACTTGAAAATAACCTTCTGGTTACATAAAATAAGTAACAAAGCAGAAAATAACAAATGTGCTGTGAACATAAAAGCGTATATCATTAGACGATAAGGCACGATCTCGGCGTTGCATGAATGGCGTGTAACTGTCAACATGGCACACCTGCCGAGTACCGGGTAGGTGGCGAAAAGTTCGTATTCTGGCTCTGTATGTGGCCAGATCCTCCATACCAGATCACACACGTTGACCACAATTACCGTTTGTTTTGTAACTTTGCACAAACAATTATTCAGAGCCTTCTAAAACGTGTCGTCCACAACAAGGGAGAGTAACTCTGTCATGTACTTTGATGACAGTCCCGTAAGATCTCTCTTGCTGAGTCAGTCTCTACTTCTTGCCCCAGGACAGCAATCTTCAACGTACACAAGTCTCAATGGATTTCGTGCAATGTCATGTCCTTCTTGTCACCCACCATGGGGCCTAATGAGCATGTCTTAAAAAAGTGGCAAAGAATTTACTACCAGAATACCGTCATTCAATGTATGTTGGACTACATGTACATTGTTTGGAATACATGTGTTTAAACCATAGATACTTGGTCCTAAAGCTAAGGGCATGGCGTGAAAGTTCTGTCCATGTAGACCTTCTCTGGAGACTGAAGGGATTGCAGCATCTCTGATGTGGAGAAGGCCAAGATCGTGTTAACATTACCATCAGTGAAGATGAGGAAGGGCTGACGATCTGAAGTCGTTGTCCACACATTAGGCAGGTGTAGGTCAGCTAGTTTGAGACAGGATCGGGATCGTCTTTCTAGCATGATGGTAAAGGGAATGACCTACTGTGAAATGACAGCATCAGAGGAACTTGCTCTTGATCTACCTCTGCAACCGCCTGGTCATGCGTATGGGTTGTCTCTTCCCTTGCTCTCCTCGTCAGGTTCCTCACAAATCTGGCCTGAGACATTTTCTGGGGGTGGGAGGTGGGTGGTGAATGTGATCGGAAGCTATAGTACACACAGTGGTTGAGAAACCTGTGTAATAAAACTGGTATAAAATATATGTGTGAGATCACTTTCTAATGCCGTGATTGACAACTCCATGGTGATGACCAAGGGTCAGGTTAGGACGCATTACTTTCATGATTAAATTTCAATGTCATCAAAGTCTCTCATGACAATCAGAACCAAATCACAATGTAACGTTTGTAATTGTTTACGAGTTCATCTTATCTGGTTTGCGTTATCACACATCGTGAAAATGTGACAGAAACGTGTTTGTGGAAGGTCACCACAAGGATGAGTAGCGATTAGGAAGCCAAGTCACGTCACTCATTCCTAAACGTTATGTTGAATATTAATGCGCAGCTAAGATGAAAAAAATATGAAATCTGACTCTATTCGACCATTAATGGTGCAATTGTACGGCGTGTAAGAAATAAATGGCTGTACTTGTGTCTGTCGGATACAGTTTATCTGCCACCTTGTTGTACGATAAATAGTATCTGACATACACTCGATTAGTAATCTCTACTTCATGACTAAATAGCCCACTCTAGTGTATTTTCCCTTGCGGGTCTGTCCAAAGCTGCTTCAGTGCTGTCATGACACAGACTTGTTTTCAGGAAACCGTCAAAGAGGACTCGCTGCGATATTACATATCTTACTCGTTGTAAACCGGACATGATTAAGGTATTTGGCAATTTCGCAAACATTTATAGCAAAATTCCAGGACTCACTATAACTGAGTCAACTCAGTTAAAATTGTACGTAAACCTCAGGAAAGGGATATTCTCACACAGATCCTGGGGCATCGTGGCTAGGATATTCACAATATTCCATGTATATAATAACTGGAACAGATTCATGAAGCACTGTGTGGTTGTAATCATGTAGCAGGCACTGCATATTGTGCGGTTTGCTGAGGTGTGTCATTCCGACTAACTGCGCGCAAGATAGTTGAAATGAGACATAGCTATATTGACTGCATCTATAAATCGCCCTATAACAAGATTCCCATGAGAATTCTCTCGTTCAGCATAATGATAGAATCCCATTGAGCTACCGAGACAAAGCAGTGTTATAGAGAAGTTGAGTCGTTGATATATGCACATACTTAAACTCACTCATTCGTCTTATTGATCGGGAGAGTGGCTGAAGTCCTCGTCGTTACTGGTGCCAACTGACGCCAAGTGTAGCACGCCACCGTGTGAAGAGACGGTACCAAGGGTGAGGATAAACACAAGAGATGTGAGGAGTTGAGCCTCTCGTTGCTACCCAGAACAGGCCAGTTCCAGCATACCTACAAGATCCCGCAACAACAAAGGAATTAACCAGCTTATGGATGCGTCGTCAGAGACCCTAAAATAGCAATTAAACCTTCACATGTATGACAGATACAAACGGAAACTTACTGAGATTATGACTTAGCGGCGGAGAACATGATGGTTCTCACGTGCCCCTGAGAACAGAGGTGACTGAATACAAGAAGTCCCTTGCAGTCCTACAGGGGCATCGACAGGTACAAAGGGGTTTAACTGGAGATGGCCTGTGCAGTGGTCAATGTCACAGGTACGTTGCGTTCAAGTATTTCCTATGCATTGTTTACAATGAAATGATGCATAAATGTTTTTAATCCTTAATCCTTGTCACATCATCACTCTATCATTCCTTTGTCAGCCACATCACGTCACTGCCCCACCATTCTACGTCTTCAACATCACCAGATCACCACCTCATTCCACTGTCCTTAACCCACCCCGTCATTTCACTGTCCTTACCCCACCCCGTCATTCCACTGTCCTTACCCCACCCCGTCATTTCACTGTCCTTACCCCACCCCGTCATTTCACTGTCCTTACCCCACCCCGTCATTCCACTGTCCTTACCCCACCCCGTCATTCCACTGTCCTTACCCCACCCCGTCATTTCACTGTCCTTACCTCATCCCACTGTACTCAACTTCACAGCATCATCAACACACCATTCCACTGTCCTTGCCCATACCCACCACCACCACATCATCCCACGTCCTTAGCATCACCGTATCATCACCAAATCATTCCACGTCCTTAGCATCACCGTATCATCACCACACCATTCCACTGTCTCACCCTCACCATATCACAGAACTGTCCTCACCCTCACCCCACGTTTCAGCTGTCCTCGCCTCCACCTATCACTCCACTGTTCTCATCCACACCCCACCCTCATCCCACCATACTACTGTCCTCACCCTCAGAACCGAAACCATCCCTTTCCCATGCGTAGTGTTCGGTACCGCCCAGTTTACGTGGATCATGAAGACCTCGTAGATAGCCTCGTGACTGAGATAATCACGGAGATAAAGCACTCGCTGTTCTATCGCTACTCGCGACCGCATTAGTAATCAATACACCGTAAGTGACTTCTATTCACTGATGTAACCAGTCCGTGACGAGGCGACATCACGTCAGCTGACAGCAGCCCCGGGACCCGTGTCACCTGAGTGCGAATGTCATAGGTATTGTGCTTGAATGTCATTGGCCCTACTGTCAATAAAATTCCAAGTTTTAGGAAATGGCATGGTATCAATCTGTTTTCTGTACAACCGATCGTTAACAGAGAGACACGTCAGAAGATTTGACAATGGCTGTATATAATGGAATCAATAAAATCAGAACGTCATATACCTGAAGGTCTATGAATATTTATGCCGCTGAAATTCACAAAATAGCAGAATACTGTGCATACGTTGTACCGTGTTCAACGTATACACAGTATTTTGCTATTGTGTGAATTTTGTACCATGAACAACGTATCATGTTTTATGCTGTCGACAGTCTCTGTGCTTTAGCATGGTAAACAAGTGAACAAAGACATCTAGATTCAGATTTTGATGTCCCCATGAAACAATAACTATCCTTTTAGCTGTGGTTCCTGCAATATAATAGCTCGTCGTTCACTACACCACCAAATGTGGATCTTGCCATTGAATAATTTCCCAGTACATCTTCTATGTAGCAGAGCTTGTATTTTCTGAATGATCCTGTAAAAAATCCCTAACTTCATTGCTCTGAGGGTTCTGGCTATACAATAATCCACCGATAACAAAAATACTTTCTGCATGGTTCATTTTTTTTGTCATGAATAACCCCACATTACACATGTGCCCTCTTTGTGGTGAGGGTTCTCACTATAGAATAATCTCCAAATAAGACACAAACTTGCTGTTTGGATCTAGTTCTTTAATAATCCCATATTACATATGCGCCCTCTAGGTGGTGAGGGTTCCCACTATAGAATAACCCCCCAATATGACACATACGTCCTGTGAGATGTTAGATATGGCTATTGAATAATCCCATATTACACATGTATTCTCTTTCAGTGACGTGTGTTCTCGCCAGATAACAATTGTCCAAATAGCAAATGCATGCCTTCTTCTCCTGGTTATGAATATTTCATCTCTATCTTCGACCTGTCTTTCAGTTGTCGACGTACCGTAATTAAAGAGTATCTTGCCATCGCGTGATACTGATGAAACATACTCCACTGGTGTCAAGAAAAAAACATCAATATTTATTGCTGTCCCTCTGCATTAACTGGACTAAGTATCGCCATTTACTGTTGTGTCAGCTGACTGGTCAGCCAACTCATAACCGTTCGTTAGAGACCACAGTGTATATCCCCTTAATTTGTTATAAACAAAAGCGATCACCCCTTTAAATGGTGTTGGTTTACTGACCGTTTATTTTAGACAAGAATTAGGCTTCGTTTTACCTCTATGTCAGCTAAACGCTCGATATACACGAAAATGATCATCCTTTATTCTACCGGGTCACCTGATTGCTTGATCTACACGAGAATGCACGAATCCGTCATTCGCGTGCCAGGTGATCACTTGATACAAATGAGGATGAACATCCTGTTTAATCTACACTGGCTTATAATCGGTGCTTGGATCTGTGCTGGATGAAGTCTCCAGAGGACAAGTGAAACCAGTTTCTTCTGGGCTTTAGTTTGTTTGTCTCGAACATGAGCGCGCACTCCTGGTTTTGCGTATAATTGTCGACCGGATGGATGCGACCCTAGTGCTGTTCTCAGCGTGGACGTACGAAGACCGGCTGAAAGGTTCTGAGGCTAGTAGTGACGGATTATTGACAATGTTTCAACATAATCCCCTCTGAGATCCGCACGTTTGGTGGAGTGACTGGAGACCACTCTATATAAACTAAGGCTTAGTCTCTGAATATATGTAATTTTAGTAGTAACAAACAAACCCATTTTAATTGAAAAGGAGCCCCAGACCAGAGATTCAGAACCAGAACCTGGGGAAATCTAGGCTTGCTTCATTTAAGGCTTTAGCACTGCAGAGAGGGCTTGGCAGTAGGCAAAATAATGTGGTTCAGGGACTGTGAGACAGACTACACTCAATAATGTAGCAAGTTTTGAATGAGACTGAGATCGCATGGATACCGTCATGTTCAAGGAGTATCAAATCCACAATGGATTCCTCTAAAGCCGAATTCAGCACCAGCTGATCATTGTTATGTCTCCGGCTCACTGTGGCAAATCCTACAATTAAACTAACAATTAAAACTGGATTTGTTTGCAGATGTGTGTTGGAGTGACAGCTCTGTAACCAGTGTCATCGCCGGAATATTCATAGTTAATCTTATGCCTTAAGCCACTTGCTGCCAGGCTGTGTACATGGTTCAACTACAGCCTGTAAGCAAGGAAGGGGCTGTGCTTAATAAGGCAAAACGTAGATCTATTTGTAGCTAGATTCAACACTTTTCAGTCACTCCTTGTATATGTCGTCTCTCGTTGACGTCTCCTGTCGCCGTAGACGTCTTGTGTGACGGACGTGGGTGTTTACCACACGCACCAAGATGAATATTGAGAAGTCACTTAGTCGTCTGGAAGATATGGAGCAGATTGTATATTAGATCTAGACGTGAGTGACTGCACTAGGGACTGTACCGGATGAGATGTTCATTGTGTCAACGTTAGTGCTGCATTACGATGCATACATGTGTCTGTGTCTGCCGGGTAATGAACGTACTGATTAAAGTGAGTAGAAGGCGACTGAAGAGATTATATGTCTCCTTAGTCTATATCAAGATACTGCTTGAACAAATAACAACACATGCACGTGAAAGGCTTCATCGAAGCGTGTAACGTTAAAGTAATCGGTGTCGAGTGGTATAAATTCATATTCACTAATCGCCTGTTATGTAAATCGTTGGGGGCAGCTATGTATTTCATCAGATACCCCCATGGTAGTTGTGTATTGATTTCCCTTACGCTGGAGTGCAACATCCAGGGATTATCGTGCCGATTGTGTCCTTCATTAGCTATCATAGGAGAAGACATAAGTTGATATGAGCTGTTCCAGTAATGCACACACAGCAGTAATCCCCTAGCTGAGCTCCGCTGTTGCTGATCAGGCAATAGTTGTATGAGATATCTGGCTATCTGTGTCTAGGATCAGTTGCAGCTGTCTGAATGGAACATGGGGGATTATGACTGTCGGAATACGTGTTTTATTGTGACTATACAACATGGGAAATTATGACTTTCTAGATAAAACACGGAAACTTGTGACTGTTGTACTCTACAGAGATCATCGCCAGTTATATGAACTAAATGCTCATAAAACCAAACAAGTACACATCTAGCCATACAGTAACTCGTGATAGTGGGGTCCAATGTGATGATTGACCCTGGTTATGGTTATTCAATTTGTAAGCTCTATACCAGTGTGCGCTGGTGTCGCCAAATTTCTCAGATATATACCTGTTCGGAATCATCGATATCACGAAGGGGTGACGCGTCATGAGTATCAAGTGCAAATGTACTGCACCAATTCCACCCCTCTGCCCACATAGCGCCTCCCAGTAGGGATACAACGGGATAAGTGGAAATGGTGACGTCCCTGTGGACGCGGGTCACGTCAGTGTGGGTGGGGAACAGAGGTCTAATTAGGATAGATATATGTATCTTTCAGCTACACCGTGACATGTAGTGAACACCTCGAGGAGCAATAACAAAGATGCACGTGGTTATACACCTGAACTAGAGGCTACACGGTGTCAATGCATGACCAAAGTCTACTGCACTGCGGTACCAAAGGCTCAAGCTGGGATCTACTGTATTACATTGTAGGTACTATGTATACTATACAACAGACCGTAAACATACAGCCGTGGTCGAAGCTAATCACACACGGCATGATAATCGGGATTAACTCTGGCAAATGTGGCCAAGGTGTTGGGAGGATCTGTCGCGGAATATTCAGTGATCTAACAAAAGGAAAACGACACACCAAATTTATCTTCATCATACGAACTGTTGTCATAGAATCCACGATGCTGTATGTAGCAGCTGTCAGATAGAGGCATCCATAGTGATGCTGATAACAGCTGCCAGAGAGGGGCATCCATGGTGATGTTGACAGCAGTTTCAGACAGGGGCATCCTTGGTGATGTTGACAACAGCTGTCAGACAGGGCATCCATGGTGATGTTGATAACAGCTGTCAGACAGGAGCATCCATGGTGATGTTCACAACAGCTGTCAGACAGGAGCATCCATGGTGATGTTCACAACAGCTGTCAGACAGGAGCATCCATGGTGATGTTGACAACAGCTGTCAGACAGGAGCATCCATGGTGATGTTGACAACAGTTGTCAGACAGGGGCATCCATGGTGATGTTGACAACAGCTGTCAGACAGGGGCATCCATAGTGATGTTGACAACAGTTGTCAGACATATTTCAACCAGTTCTTCTCACCTGTAATATCGAATAAACTGCAGCAAACCGTTGGTCTCGCTGTGAAAGGCACTTCAGACTAGCATGCAGTATTGTCAACATTTACAACAATACAGTGTTGAAATCGACTAGAAGACGCCAGTCGTTGGCCTGCTCCTAGCGTGGAAAACTCTGACTATGCATCCGCCTTTTTTTGTCAAGACGGACCGCCAGAAATCAATTGTTAGGTTGTCTTTATACAGCACAGATCTCACTGCACTGCACAAGGGCCAACTTGAAATCTAATGACGCAAGTTTACCAAGAAAAGTAGATCTGATTTCCTCTGTAAATATTTCATGAACACATTGGCCCGAGGGGCGTTATGAGAATTGCCGACAGGGGGCGCTAGCGTAACTGGGTCTTGGCAAGAAGTATAATTGAACAGGAAACGTCTTGTAAGGGAACAGACACTTCATGGGGAGAGAAATAACATCCTCCGAGCTGGATACAAAACGGACAGGACTCCAAAAGGCCAAGCTGCTATATTCCTCCCCCTCCATACTGTTATGCGGTACATTTTGCAGCGCGGTATCTTCTCCGTTTCGATGTGGGATTGCTCCCGGTCACTCTCTTGCTGTTATGGCTGTGTTTGTACTGGGAAGTCCTATATTTAATTATTTTTTATCAGCTCTGAAATCCGAGCATTTCGCATTTGAGACATAACAAAAAACCATTGATCCTTGCTCACGATAGTGTATGACTAGTGTCCAAACCATTATAATGACACTTTAAAACTAAGTGAATGGAGATCTGGCACCGTGGCCGTTGAACCATTTAATTCATTCCAGCTTTCATTGTATTCATTTGAAATACGACACGATAGGTGTGTTAAGCATACTTTGAGTGTCCGTGTCTTCTTCCATGTACTTGTGTTTATATGAATGTTTCTAAATATTCGGTTTCATTTTTATCAGGACAGAATGATGCAATATCAGAACACTACTAGGACAAATAAACCAATGAGAACCATTGAAATGTTGCGTAAATCCGCAATGATACATGGGTCAGATCCATCGTGAGATATATGTTAGTTTCATTACGAAATGTGGGTTAGTGTCAAATCACATATTGGCCAGATCAGTCTTGACATATGGTTTAGTTTCAACATAGCATATGGGTTTGTTGAGAGATGGGTTCAACATTAGATGGGACTTATAGTTCTCACTTGAGATATGGGTTAGTTTCATTATGAGATATGGGTTAGACACATCGTGAGATATATGTTAGGTACATCGTGAGATATAACCTAGATACATCGTGAAATGTTATTTAGATACATCGTGAGATATAGATTTGACACATCGTGAAATATGGGTCAGGTACAACATTAGATGTAGTTTAGATACATCGTGAGATTTGGGCCTGGTACGTCGTGGGATGCGGATTAAATTCATCGTGACATATAGATTAGGTACATTGTGAGACACGGGTTAGGTGCACAGTCAGATAAAGTTTAGATACATCGTAAGATATTGATTAGTTTCATCATGACATAGCGATACATACTAGGATTTCAATTCCTATCAGATCTCCGTCAGATGTTATGTGATTGAGGTTACATAATTTACAAGAATTCATTTAGATCCTTCATTAAATGTAGCTACGCGGATCGTGCGATATTTGTTAGATGCACCGTAAGATGTGGGTTAGTTTTGTCATGAGATGTGGCTTTAGTGAAAGTAGTGGTTTGTACCATCGTGATATATTGGCTTTGTTCCATCACCGATAAACGTTTCTTTTCATTAACGACTTCTTAAAAACGGACAGCATTCTTCCCTATCGACGACAGTTAGAAAACCTGTTGCCAGAGACAAAAACTTTTCCTCTAATCGATTTAGCTTACTAGTTCGGTATTATACCGTGTTCACGCAGTGGGTGATCAGTTGGCCAGGTAGAGTTATTTCCCTTTGAACACGCCACCGATTTTCCCCTGATTTCTTTGTTTCCAACGCTGGTCACTGACCTCAAGTACAGAATATGTTCTGGTTTGCATTTCCGATGTAGAAAAATATCATCTCTGCACTGGCACTCCATACAAAATATACATTGTTGATATTATGAAGAAGAGCCCTTGTCATTACGCAGTATTGCCGCGTGCCCTCGAAGTTAGTTTAACGCGAGTTAATGCTTCTTTGTTTGAAAGCTTGAATCAGAAGCTTCATGACTCTATCAGTGTCGTTCTCCTTCTTGCCACACACAGCGATTGATCGTTCTACATAGCAGGATAGCTCACACACTTTGATCGAGTACCTACTAAAAAATAGTTCTTTTCGGGATATCCAGTGAACGAGGTCTTTGAAACAGGTTCACAACCTGCAGGTTTGGGATTTGTTTAATTATGTTCTACAGACTTTGTTGCCAAATTCTTTTCTTTGCCGTGCCAATGGATCAAGCAAAGCGGTGTCTAAGAAGGCGGTGAGAGTATTGTTCGTGGCATGTCGTTATTCACTTTGTAGCTTTTTCCCCTTTGTTCTGCCAGGATCCTCTGATCTCAGGACTGAATGCCACCGAGTATTAGGTTGTCATCATTCCTTGTTGGGAGTGCAACAAGCTGCATCCATGATCATTCTCCAACATGATTGTAACGGTGATATAACTTACAGTCTGCTCCAAGTGGCAGTCAAAACCAACCCACTCATTCGTGGTGAATCTATAGGAAGGTCTCCTGTTGTCCACCGCCATGATACCGCTGGAATATTGCTATAAGCGGGGTAAAACCATACTCGCTCACACACTCACGATAGGAAAAGAAAGAATACTTGTCGTCCGTTTTTTGTTCTCCAGAATGAACAGATCAACCGATTCAGAGCAAACCCAAATTGGACAAGGTACTGCTAATATTCTGTCTATTGTATTTGTGGTCTCACTGAAAAACCGTCAATGCAGACTTTCGTCTCATAGTCCCTTAGTCAGGGTAAACTGTCAAATGGAAACCGCATCAAACAGTAACCGTGCTTGCGCGCTGCACATTGGTGTAGTGCTTAGCATGCTGGCCTCACACTTAAGGCCCGGGTTCGAAATCCGGTGGAGACACCAAACATTTGTGACCTGGGTCACATATTGCATTGTGCCTCTGTGCAAGGCACAGATGTTTAAAACAGGCACTCAGAAGCGGGTGTACGGACCTAAACTGTCGCGCTACCCAAGCCCTCAGTGGCGGTTCTGAAAGTACAAATGCGCCAGGGTTATAATCTAACCCCAGAGACCACACTTAGTATTATTCGTATAGAGTGGAATGTGATAAAACTAACATTCCGTCATTTCATGTGATCAGCGGTTGACAAGGGAGAGAGCGACGCACCCCCAACAATGGGATGGTATAACAGGCAAGCAGACAATGTCAGTGTCGGGTGTAGTCGCTATTTGCGTTGAAACATCAACTCGGGGAACAAACTAAACAAAGGTTGATCCAACTGAGCTTGCCTTGTGGCAGGGAGAACCTGATTTCGGTCAATGTAGGTAGCGTACAACATTTAACTGCACATTAACAATACTGCTTTGTGCTGACAACCACCCGAAAGTATTAGACCACAACCCCCAAACAGTCACGGTAAAACTTTCCCCCAAAAGCCGGTAAATCAGTGCACTGATCATGGCACGACCTTGTCTTCTTTACCTAAGACGCTGTCCACGCCATGTTGGGCGCGCCTGACAATTCGGGGAATGCTGGATGGGGGTAAGGGGGATGTTGCACTCCCTCTACCGGTTGCTTACAATTCGACCATTAATTAGTCTCATTGTCAATATGGCATTTTGCTATCGATTCCGTCGATGTACCTCATGTGGTTGTCCTTTTTGCGTCCCGCCATGCTGTAGATAATGTATCAAAAGTGATGACATCGTGTCGAGGAGCATTGATATGTCTAGCAACAGAGTTTTCCATAATCCTGCGCAACCGGGGCGTGTAATGATTTTCAGAGTCGGATCACTGCGCAAACTGTATTGTCTGTTAACAAAGTGTTTTATGAGGCGCTGTGGCTGAAGAATATATATTTGCTGTTCATCTGATAAAACCCATGTGTTCAAGAGTGTCATGTTTCCACCAAACAGCAAACATCCAAAGTTAGCATCTAATATGCTTGAACATGCACACGTAAATTGTATATTACCTGAATATATAAATTTCTTAAATAAGAAATGAAGGTTGCATTACATAAGTTCATTTTACACGTGGCTTCAGTATACTATGTACTTTATACGAGTCGTATACGTTAAGCCACAATTTGCCTCAACATTGTTGTGCTCCTTTAGGCTTTGTGAACAATCATGGGAGGTGGGCCTATTACTCACTCTTCAGTATATTTGGTGACAGATCTTTTCAATTACTTACGCAAAACGGGATTAAGGTTCCAAACTATCTACTGGATCACTCGATATTCATCGTGTAAATTATAACATGACTTATCAATTGGTGCCAGTAGAATAAATACATGATCATACATTTGCTATGGCAACTTGAAATATACTTATCAGTTCACTTGATTTGTTCTCAAAAAGAACCATCCACCGTGATACAAGACAAACGTTTACAACTCACAACAAAAATAATGACAGTTATAAAGTACAGATAAATGGTGACATTACGACATTCTGACTGAAAACCATTATTAATATTTATATCTAGACAGATAAATATCAAATTTGCTGTTGACATTCGACACACATGTACACAATCACACTCGAAGGCACTTATCAACTATACAGATGGATTTTTCAAGGGTCTTGATTCCTTTTAAATTTCTACTACTATTTCTCTCTACATTGTTTACCTTAATGTGTTGGGGAACTGTATGTATTTATTTGGGATAAATTTGGATCACCAACACAGTTTTTACTGTATAAGCATATTTTCATAAGAAACTTGTTACTTACTATAGCAGTGACATGTTGCCCTTGTTTACGATTAAAAACTAGTGAAATGAATAATGTGTTTCCGGAAATGTGCAATACCTTGCTGCAGTAGATTCATGCATTTTTCATTCTAACATTGTATGATGAATTATCTGTCTGTTTTCACTGTTTCTCTCTCATATATAATAGTTAAACCTTTAAGCCCTGACGCTGTCGTGTAATGAACAGGATACACCCTACAGATTGTAATCCTGAACGTCAGGCATGATAGATACGCGTACACCGTACTGCTTGGTCCCCCGCCCCACTCCCCGCGTTACCACGTCCCAGAAGGACCATGTAGTTAACGCACTTTAACGCTGTGCCAGTCTTCACCAATCTGCTTCCTTCCGCTGTTGTCATAAAATCAATGTTCCGCTGGATGTGATCTACTTTACAACAAGCTCAGGGCATCGCACATTTGTTTGATTATTTATTTGTGTTTTGCGATAACGGCGCAATCAAGAAATTTCAGCTTCTAAGCCCGTAAGAGTAATATGTGGCTGTTGTCGCCCACATACATGGCGCCAGGTTTGTGGCAAAGTCTGGAACGAAGGTGGAAATGCCTTATAGAAAGACGAAAGATATAAACAAGTGTTGCATGGAGAGACGATAGACAGAGGGGCATATGTTATATCAACGAGAGACATTAAACGGGACAACCGAGAAAGTGAGTGAATGAGGTAGAGAGAGAGCGAGTGAACGAGTGAATGAGTGGAAATATGACATTTTGGGAGAGAAGATATGAGCGGTTAGAGGTCTCTCCCTCCTAAGAACGTTTTTATGTGAGAAAATACTACAGATATCAGATGAAACATTTTAACAAATTAGGACGTATATAGGTACTAATCCGTTTTGCTAAAAGTGTACTAACACTGTCAAACAAACAAGACTCATGGGGCGCGTTCTGATGAGACGGGAACAGTCTTCAGTTCATCGATGCAAGTTACCATGCCCAGTGACCGACCGACGTCACGTGTACACTGCTGGCGGAGTCTTGCTGGTGTGAAACGATTAGTACGTGAGCGTGTGTTTGTCATTATTGATTTTACGAACCACGAAAAAAGCTACTACACGGGAATTCCGGCACGAGTGTATCAACATGATACATGGAACTGGTGTTTTAACGTTACACGCTACGCCATCCATAACCATGTCACGCACTCCCAAGATGCACTGCGCTATTACTGGAATAACATAGTTTGTTGGAAAACTTTGGTCGCAGTACTTGAGCCGTTATAATGAGCCTTTAATGTCCACGGAAAGAAAACTTCAAAAGTCAATGTAAAACTTACTTTTCGTATATCTTACCAAATACGTTGTTTTCTTTAAACTTTAAACTGGAAGCAAACTTCTCGTGTGTTTTTCTTCCCGAATCCATCAATACAAGCAGGAAGTGTACTTAGTGTTCTAATGAGCAGAGATGCACAGATGACGTCGGTAGACGACAGCTCTTATAGATGAACAGCTTCACCCTCTCAGTGGAATCCCCAAGAGGCACACCGTCCTCTCCACTTGTGGCGCCCCTAGAGGCACAAAAATAACCCTGTACGCGCTACCCTCTCCAATAGACAGTGCCCACCACACCTCCTGACTTTTACTGACAGAAATCTCGAAACGAATTTCACCACTGGGACCCAGGTGAAGTCAGGGATTTGTCTTCAGGTGGCCAAGTTCTGTTTTGTATTGCCTAACACCCAACGTGCACGCCACGGTGATCAATGGCAAGCTTTTCTTGGACACTAGTTCCAGTTCCAGCTGCACTGGGGAGACAAACTACTCTACTGTTGTATACATCTCATCTGCAACCACAAAGTCTAGTGAGCTGCAGCGAGCTGCGTCTTCAGAAATACACAATCCTGGGACGCTCAAGGCATCTTTCAAAATCTATAGTCCTGGGGTTGTCAATACATCGTTCCAAAACCTATTATCTTATAGCTGTCAGGGCATCTTGCAGGAAATGTAGTCTAGTGATTATCAGGCATCTTTTAGGACCTACCTGTTTGTCAAGGCATCTTCCAGAACCTATAGCCTTGGGGTTGTCTGACATCTTTCAGAACCTATAGCCTTGGGGTTGTCCGACATCTTTCAGAACCTATAATCAGTTGTTTGTCAAGGTATCTTTCAGAACCTATAGCCTTGGGGTTGTCCAACATCTTTCAGAACCTAACATCAGGTGTTTGCCAAGGTATCTTTCAGAACCTATAGCCTTGGGGTTGTCACACATCTTTCAGAACCTATAGCCTTGGGGTTGTCCGACATCTTTCAGAACCTATAATCAGGTGTTTGTCAAGGTATCTTTCAGAACCTATAGCCTTGGGGTTGCCCGACATCTTTCAGAACCTAACATCAGGTGTTTGTCAAGGTATCTTTCAGAAACGGGTACCTATAATCTTGGGATTATCATGGCCTCTTTCAAACATCTTTTAAACGTATGTGTTTAGATATACTTGGCTAACTATGCAGAAATCCACGAACATATCTATCTTTCTATCTAGATATAGATCTACAGTCATGGATACCGTGTCTTAGTGTTGATGGATAACATGTGTCAATGTATACGATAACACGTGCCTAGAAAAGCATGGATCTCATGCGGTCGGATATACATGAAAACACATGTATTTATGTAGATACATAACAAGTGTTTAGATATGCAAGAAAAACACGTGTCTAGACGTAAAGTGATAACACGTGTTATTCCCTTCCAAAACGTTTAACAGAGTAGTTCCCAAAGTCCGTGGACTAGACTACCAGTTGTCCGACTTCCATTTTCTTGAAAGCCGATGTGGCTGAGCGGGTTAGATGGCTGACTTTGTGCGGAGAGTGTTTGTTCGAATCCAGGATAGCAGTTAATCTGCATTTTACTGAGGAAATGTAATCGTAAATATAGCATTTGTTACGTTTGACCACTTCTAAATGTTAGCGTGTACTTATGAAAAACACATGTCAGGATACACATGAATACGGGAAACGAAACGTATTCGACATAAAACTGGTTCATTTAGTCGGAAGTCCAACTTCCGGATCCACACTGCGAATTTCATTTACCATCTGTTTACAATACACAGTATTGTGTTCCTCTCACACCTGCACGCTTGACGATGTTTTTTCTACAGTTCATCATCCAATATGCAATATGATAAGGGCGCTTGTGGCATTCTGTAACTACTCATGCCATTGCATACACTGGATTTTTTTGTATATCTGGGCTTATATTTGTGAACCAGTTTCATCCAAAAATGTATTAATCATCAGGCCAATTATGCATGCTGAACATGTGGCTGTACACTCCTCCCTTAAACACTCCAACGCCTGTACCGTCGCACTGGTTATAATGTCCCCTTTTATAATGCCACCATAGTCGTAATGTTACTGGGTTTAATACCTCTGTTGATACTGCCTATCTGGTTATAATATGTGTCTGGAGATAATGTCTGGTTATAAAGCCCTTGCTTATAATGCCACCCTGGTTATAATGTCACCCTGGTTATAATGCCACCCGGATTATAACGCCACTATATCATAATGCTGGTTATAATATCTGCCTGTTTGTAACGCCCCTGATTATAATGCTACTCTGGTTGTAATGTCATCGTACTTATACTGCCACATTGGGTAAAATATCGGTGTGTGTTAAAAGGCATCCCAGTTATACTGCCACATTGGGTAAAATGTCCCTGTTTGTAATGCAGTCCTAATGTATACCTGGTATACAATACATCTGGTTATAATACCCTTGCTTGTACAGCCATTCTGTTTTTTTTTGTCACCCTATTATAATGTCTATCTGGTTGTAACGGCTATGTGGATATAATGTCTACCTTGCTGTAATATCTGCTGGTTTTAAGGTCTACCTGGTTATAATGTCTATCTGGTTATAAGGTCTAACTGATTGTAATGTCTGTTTTGTTATAAAGCCTACCTTGCTATAATGTCTACTGGTTACATTGTCTACCTGGTTATAACGTCTATCTGGTTATAAAGTCCAGCTGATTATAAGGTCTACCTGGTTAACCTAAGCCATGAAAAAATTACCTAGGCAATGAACTTATTGTAGTTTTATAATGTCATCCCGTGACGTTACAGATTATAATGTCACCCTGATGGTGACGCCTCGGCTTATGATATCACCATGGTTGTGACACCTCTGATTATAACGTTCCCATGGTTGTGACACCTGTGATTATAATGTCACCATGGCTGTGACGCCTCTGAATATAATGCTACCATGGCTGTGGCGCCTCTGATAATAATGTTACCATGGTTGTGACGGCTCTGGTTATAATGTTCCTATGGCTGTGGCGCCTCTGATTTTAATGTCACCATGGTTGTGACACCTCTGATTATAGTGTCACCATGGTTGTGACGCCTCTGATTATAATGTTACCATGGTTGTGACGCCTCGGATTATAATGTCACCATGGCTGTGAAGAATCTGATTATAATGTTCCGATGGCTGTGACGCCTCTGATTATAATGTCACCATGGCTGTGATGAATCTGATAATAATGTTACCATGGTTGTGACACGTCTGATGATATTGTTCCCATGGCTGTGGCGAATCTGGTTATAATGTTATCATGTTTGTGACGCCTCTGACTATAATGTCACCATGGTTGTGACGCCTCTGATTACAATGTTACCATGGCTGTGACACCTCTGGTTGTAATGTCACCATGGTTGTGACACCTCTGACTATACAGATACAGATGCCTGGTATTCAGCTTGATCTGCAGGCCTGATAAAGCACTTTATACAGGAATGTCGGTGCAGACATATAGGTAAATAGGCATTATGCTGCTGTTGGCATTAATAACGAGTAATGACATAGATAGGCATCCATGGGCTCCACTTTGCGTGAGAAGACTATATTCCGTTAAGCCTAGTGTCCCTAGGTCTATAGCTAGGACATGTCTCAGACAATCTCAGACCTACAGGCTGCTCGATATGGCGACCCGAATATACGTGGTAATCATAATACTGGAAATCTGATTAGAGAAGCGACCTAAGACAGCGTCCAATTCACCACTATAATCACACCCATCTGCCCTGAGCTAACAACATTTTGGATGTTTTCCCATCTACAAAGTGACCATAAGAGTGACCGCTGCAGCTTTCACAGAACCAAGAGCTAACGTCTGGCCAATATCTACAGGAGCAAGATAGCATGAAAGATTTGGTATACCCATTTTTAACGTCAGATGCCATTATGTCACATGGCATTACCCTGTGCTACGTACCAGAATCACACAGTCTACCCACTACCTTCCTTTTTTTAAATATCCAACATAGCAATTAGACTCCCTGTATCCTCCTTTTAAGTAGTGCGTCGTCGATACCAAACAAGGTGCAGGTTTAATGGTAATCTCAATAAGCTTCTTCGTGACGGATAGCCTGCCTCTCCACCTGACTAGTTCTAAATATACCGCATTTCATTTGTTTTTATTCTCTTTCATTACTGAACGTACGCAAGACCCCAACTGTAACAAAATACAGAGAAAAGTGTATGGAGCTAATAACATTGACAGTATAGAGTAAAGTGGTTGTATCAAATATCACATAGTAGCCCAATAAGGACTTGTCAAATTTGAAGGTAAAAAAATCCATTTATATCATCCGATCCACATGTTCCTCAGAAGTGACACGGAACTATAGTCAATTACTCGAGAAAATATAGCAAATTACTCGATAGCAAACTTGTTGTACGTAGTTCATTGCATCAAACACGTACTTGAAAGTATCGCCTACAAAGACGTGAGTGAGAGTTTTGGAACGTGGTTAGATTGTATTGACTGAAACACTGCAGTTGTAGTGCAGCAGCTTGAATTTTACACTGTACATACAGGGAGGTTCCCACGTGGTCACTAAAACAGTGCAAAATGGCGTTTTGTGAAGCTCCTTGCTTTATATATTTATAGATTACGGTACCTTTTCAGGGATATAGGGGGTTGGAGTCACCTGGGGGATCGAACGCACTCCCACTAATCCTCAAGACTGTAATTCCTTGTGGTTGAGTGGGTTCGAGCGCTGGTGATTAGGTGCCTGGCTCTGAGGGTGTGGATTCGAATCCAGATTAGGACTCAGTCCCTTAAAGTATTGGAATTTGTACTTTACTGACAAAATGTAATGATAAGTACAACACGTGTTACAACTAGACGCCCAGGCAAAGTAAAAAGGAAGTATTCACCATTGTTTGAACGTCACAAAAAGGAAAACCACCATGATAATCATCCATGTGACTATCCAACATGTATTTTATGAACTAAGCATTATGTTCGTGATTTGGGTGGTACGCCTAACCACCTGATTCTAGAGACCAATTCTAACACGGGTAGCATTAAATTTATGAACTTTAACAACATGTCATCTGACCTGTCCACCGCATATCTTGCGAGTTCTAATTACGTTTGACTGTGTGTACAGGCTTGGGTGTTCTGAATACTTTTGACTGTGTATAGGCGAGCGAGTCTCAACTATATTTGGTCAGGTACCTGCATTTTATCGTTAACAGTCGCAATGGTCCTCGGTTCCATGGACTGAACAGGCAGAAGTGACAGCAGTGTCTCTAAGTGAAGGGTCACTTACTTCGCATGGTGCCATCTATCTCCACGGCCCAAAACCGCCAGTGCCCTCACCCACACAACACCCACACACACGCAAGATGAGAGTAATATGCTTTAGGTATATTCCTGGAGTAATAAACAAAATGGCTGTTGTCTAGCTCAGCACTGTCCAAGCTGAGAATCCCGGCTTCAGGGGCTCCATGACATGTCTACTTTTGAAAATGACATGGTAGGGAACCCTGTGATTTCCTTTCGTTTATCGATAAAAGTAGTCGAGCGCTCTTGACAATGACCACTTTGCATAATCACAGATAACTCCTGGTATTTCCAAGTCTGCACGCGAACAAACCAACCCGAATAACACAAGATAATTCTATGCTTTAAATTGTGTTGATACAAAGGAAGGTAACCGTTAGCTATGTGGAGTAGTGCGAAAGAAACAGAGGGGATCTAACCCCTATGGTAGACAAACAAAACGAAGACAGCATGCACAGAAGTCTGTAATTGAACTAACATGAAAACGTCGATCAGGAGATGAAATGAAATTAAGTTGAAGAAGAAGCTAATGAAAGCACTATTTACATGCTGGGCATTGAAATAGGAGAATTAAATACACACGGGACAAACATGATTAGCATATATCTACATCAGCTCTAACCAGACAGCACATCACATACTCAAATCAGTGACACGAAAGACCTGACAGAACTGGAAAACTTGGTGACATATGCTTAGTACACCGTAACACACACAAAGTACATCCAAACACATTAAGTATATACCTGCACACTCTGAGTACATTACTACACTCACTAAGTACATTCAAACACATTAAGTATATACCTGCACACTCTGAGTACATTACTACACTCACTAAGTACATCCTAACACATTAAGTATATACCTGCACACTCTGAGTACATTACTACACTCACTAAGTACATGCAAACACATTAAGTATATACCTGCACACTCTGAGTACATTACTACACTCACTAAGTACATGCAAACACATTAAGTATATACCTGCACACTCTGAGTACATTACTACACTCACTAAGTACATCCTAACACATTAAGTATATACCTGCACACTCTGAGTACATTACTACACTCACTAAGTACATGCAAACACATTAAGTATATACCTGCACACTCTGAGTACATTACTACACTCACTAAGTACATGCAAACACATTAAGTATATACCTGCACACTCTGAGTACATTACTACACTCACTAACTACATCCAAACACATTAAGTATATACCTGCACACTCTGAGTACATTACTACACTCACTAAGTACATCCTAACACACACTACGTACACCCTCGCACACACTGAGCACATTCTAACACACTGGGTACACCCTGACACACATTAAGTAAATCCTACTACTACGACTACCACTAACACTACGACTACCACTGCTACAACTCCTACTACGACTACCACTACCACGACTACGACTACCACTGCTACAACTCCTACTACGACTACCACTAACACTACGACTACCACTACCACTACCACGACTACAACTACCACTGCTACAACTCCTACTACGACTACCACTAACACTACGACTACCACTACCACTACCACGACTACGACTACCACTGCTACAACTCCTACTACAACTACCACTGCTACAACTCCTACTACGACTACCACTAACACTACGACTACCACTGCTACAACTCCTACTACGACTACCACTAACACTACGACCACCACTACCACTACCACGACTACGACTACCACTGTTACAACGACTACGACTACCACTACTGTTACGACTACCACTACGACTACCACCTACTACTACGACTACGAATAAGACTACCACCACTAACACTACCACTACCACTACCACTAACACTACCGCTACCACTACTTCTACTACCACTACTACAACTACCACTACCACTTCCACTACTACGACTAACACTACTACTACTACTACCACCACCACTACCACTACAGCTTCTACTACTACTTCTACTACTACCACTACTACTACTACTACCACTACCACTACCACTACTACCACTGCTAGTACCACTACCACTACGATACCCACCCCTTCTACTATTACTACTACTAACCTACATCAGTTACTAGCACTGTTGCGTTTATTATCCATCAATATACGTTCTGTCTCCGTTCGTCATGGTATGTTAAAATGTGCTCTGAGTTTTCCCTCATCCAATTTAATGGTCACGTAACTTAATCGACTTACAAGCCAAGAAATAGTAATATTCAACTAAAAATAGAATTCAAAGCCTGGAGTTGTTCTCATTTTATCCCTGTGTTTGAGAAGAAGCAGCTGTGTGCCAATAGCGAACTGAAATACAGGCCAGGGACCACTTATTGATTTACATAAGCCTCTTGAAATAATTCACCATGTCGACAGGGGCTTGGTGTTGAAAGGAGAATCTCGAGCAACCATATGCTGCAAAAAACAAACGTTATCCGAACAATCTAAACCTTCCATGTCTGCAGGTTGACAGTATCTGGACCTGTGCACGGCCTCTCAATGGTTGTACATATATTTTACTTGTTTCGAATCCGACAATAGCCAGTATGTTTGGCTGTAACTCTCCTTGCATAAATATTTCAACTAACTGTAACTATCAAAGTGCACGGTCTCTCGGTAGCTTTTGTGATTGGCATTATTCTCAGTAGCTTGACCTGTAACTATCAAAGTATATGCCCTCTCAGTAGCTTGACCTGTAACTATCAAAGTATATGCCCTCTCAGTAGCTTGACCTGTAACTATCAAAGTATATGCCCTCTCAGTAGCTAGAAGAGTATAACTATACGATCTTTTTGTAGCTTGACTTGAAACTGTTGAAGTACAGACCCCTCATTGACTGAGCATGGAAGTGTCTCAATTTACGAGCCTATAAATATATGGCTGTATATCTTACTCATCTCTCAACCCTCTCCTTCTATCTTTGCGTTGTTGTAGTCCCCTTTCTGTCCTGCATCTCGGGACTTCAAATCCCCTCTTAACATCCCCCTATACAAATGTCTATCTGTAGCTCCTCACTCGACGTGCTCTTTTATTCCCACTGTGTCGCCGATTACGGTATTACACATGGACAGGCGTGCATAGAATCTGGTTATTTATTTTAGACAAATGATGCTCATGTGTTATTCTTTATCTGCATTTTAAGGTGTTTGGGAGTTGAGGATCATTCCGTCTTCTAGCCCAGCATTTGTTTTCTCGGCTGTGCAGGATCAAGAGGAAGGGAAATCTCGTTATTCGATTTTTTCGTCATAAGCAGTGTCGGTGTTAGCTGGCTCCACCGGGACATTACTGCGCCATCACCACTATAATTTGTCCCCAAAACCATTTTATCGCCGAGGGAACTATTTTACTCTGGTTGTGATCGATATCTGTGCAGCAATATGACTGGAACTGGACTGAAATCACAAATGTTGATATTGAAATCCGTACAACTATATGACAGAAGCACTTGAAAACATAAACGTTGCACGTGTACAAACCAAGGCTAATCTATTTTGGGACCGACGAGTATCCTTCAATAACTGGCATATCGATACAGAAAGGGCTAGTTATGATACACTATTCACAGGGCCACCTCAGGTCTGTAGTTGAATTCACACTGTACAGAGATCTGCAACAGGATACGAAGGCGATGCCACTCCGAACAAAGTTTTACCAAAGGATAGGTAGATGATGTCGATCCATCCAAAGGGCAACTGTAGGGTGGGAAGGTGGTGCCACTCTACACATAGGGCAACTGTAGGGCGGAAATGTGGTGCCACTCTACACATACGGCAACTGTAGGGTGGAAATGTGGTGCCGCTCTACACATAGGGCAACTGTAGGGTGAGAAGGTGGTGCCACTCTACAC
This sequence comes from Haliotis asinina, assembly GCF_037392515.1. Classification (NCBI taxonomy): domain Eukaryota; kingdom Metazoa; phylum Mollusca; class Gastropoda; order Lepetellida; family Haliotidae; genus Haliotis; species Haliotis asinina. The sequence goes on from NC_090282.1 coordinate 8,921,838, forward strand.
ATAGGGCAACTGTAGGGTGGAAATGTGGTGCCACTCTACACATAGGGCAACTGTAGGGTGAGAAGGTGGTGCCACTCTACACATAGGGCAACTGTAGGGTGGAAATGTGGTGCCACTCTACACATAGGGCAACTGTAGGGTGGAAATGTGGTGCCACTCTACACATAGGGCAACTGTAGGGTGGAAATGTGGTGCCACTCTACACATAGGGCAACTATAAGGTGGGAAGGTGGTGCCACTCTACACATAGGGCAACTGTAGGGTGGAAATGTGGTGCCGCTCTACACAAAGGGCAACTGTAGGGTGGAAATGTGGTGTCCACTCTACACATAGGGCAACTATAAGGTGGGAAGGTGGTGCCACTCTACACATAGGGCAACTGTAGGGTGGAAATGTGGTGCCGCTCTACACAAAGGGCAACTGTAGGGTGGAAATGTGGTGCCACTCTACACATAGGGCAACTGTAAGGTGGAAATGTGGTGCCACTCTACACATAGGGCAACTATAAGGTGGGAAGGTGGTGCCACTCTACACATAGGGCAACTGTAGGGTGGAAATGTGGTGCCGCTCTACACAAAGGGCAACTGTAGGGTGGAAATGTGGTGTCCACTCTACACATAGGGCAACTATAAGGTGGGAAGGTGGTGCCACTCTACACATAGGGCAACTGTAGGGTGGAAATGTGGTGCCGCTCTACACAAAGGGCAACTGTAGGGTGGAAATGTGGTGCCACTCTACACATAGGGCAACTATAAGGTGGGAAGGTGGTGCCACTCTACACATAGGGCAACTGTAGGGTGGAAATGTGGTGCCGCTCTACACAAAGGGCAACTGTAGGGTGGAAATGTGGTGTCCACTCTACACATAGGGCAACTATAAGGTGGGAAGGTGGTGCCACTCTACACATAGGGCAACTGTAGGGTGGAAATGTGGTGCCGCTCTACACAAAGGGCAACTGTAGGGTGAGAAGGTGGTGCCGCTCTACACATAGGGCAACTGTAGGGTGGAAATGTGGTGCCGCTCTACACATAGGGCAACTGTAGAGTGGAAATGTGGTGCCGCTCTACACATAGTGCAACTGTAAGGTGGGAAGGTGGTGCCGCTCTACACGTAGGGCAACTGTAGGGTGGAAATGTGGTGCCGCTCTACACATAGGGCAACTGTAGGGTGGAAATGTGGTGCCGCTCTACACAAAGTGCAACTGTAGGGTGAGAAGGTGGTGCCACTCTACACATAGGGCAACTGTAGGGTGGAAATGTGGTGGGTCTACACATAGGGCAACTGTAGGGTGGGAAGGTGGTGCCACTCTACACAAAGTGCAACTGTAGGGTGGAAATGTGGTGCCACTCTACACATAGGGCAACTGTAGGGTGGAAATGTGGTGCCACTCTACACATAGGGCAACTATAAGGTGGGAAGGTGGTGCCACTCTACACATAGGGCAACTGTAGGGTGGAAATGTGGTGCCGCTCTACACATAGGGCAACTGTAGGGTGGAAATGTGGTGCCGCTCTACACAAAGTGCAACTGTAAGGTGGGAAGGTGGTGCCGCTCTACACGTAGGGCAACTGTAGGGTGGAAATGTGGTGCCGCTCTACACATACGGCAACTGTAGGGTGGAAATGTGGTGCCGCTCTACACAAAGTGCAACTGTAAGGTGGGAAGGTGGTGCCGCTCTACACGTAGGGCAACTGTAGGGTGGAAATGTGGTGCCGCTCTACACATAGGGCAACTGTAGGGTGGAAATGTGGTGCCGCTCTACACAAAGGGCAACTGTAGGGTGAGAAGGTGGTGCCACTCTACACATAGGGCAACTGTAGGGTGGAAATGTGGTGGGTCTACACATAGGGCAACTGTAGGGTGGGAAGGTGGTGCCACTCTACACAAAGTGCAACTGTAGGGTGGAAATGTGGTGCCACTCTACACATAGGGCAACTGTAGGGTGGGAAAGTGGTGTCACTCTATACCTAGGACAACTGTAGGGTGGGAAGGTGGTGAATATGATGAATATGGTATCGATCTATGCATAGGACAACTAGAGTGGGAAGGTGGTGTCACTCTATATATAGGGCACCTATAGAGTGGAAATATGGTGTCGATCTATGCATAGGACAACTGAAGGGTGGGAAGGTGCTGTCACTCAATACACAGGGCACCTGTAGGGCGGGAAGATAGTGTCACTCTATACATAGGACGACTGTAGGCTGGAAAGATGTTGTCACTCTATGCATAGGACAACTGTAGGCTGGAAAGATGTTGTCACCCTATGCATAGGACAACTGTAGGGTGGGAAGATGGTGTCACTCAATACATAGGGCACCTGTAGGTTGGGAAGGTGGTGTCAGTCTATACCTAGGACAACTGTAGCGAGGGAAGGTGATGTCACTCTATACCTAGGACAACTGTAGAGTGGGAAGGTGGTGTCACTCTATACCTAGGACAACTGTAGCGAGGGAAGGTGATGTCACTCTATACCTAGGACAACTGTAGAGTGGGAAGGTGGTGTCACTCTATACCTAGGACAACTGTAGCGAGGGAAGGTGGTGTCACTCTATACCTAGGACAGCTGTAGAGTGGGAAGGTGGTGTCACTCTATACCTAGGACAACTGTAGCGAGGGAAGGCGATGTCACTCTATACCTAGGACAACTGTAGAGTGGGAAGGTGGTGTCACTCTATACCTAGGACAACTGTAGCGAGGGAAGGTGATGTCACTCTATACCTAGGACAGCTGTAGAGTGGGAAGGTGGTGTCACTCTATACCTAGGACAACTGTAGCGAGGGAAGGCGATGTCACTCTATACCTAGGACAACTGTAGAGTGGGAAGGTGGTGTCACTCTATACCTAGGACAACTGTAGCGAGGGAAGGTGGTGTCACTCTATACCTAGGACAGCTGTAGAGTGGGAAGGTGGTGTCACTCTATACCTAGGACAGCTGTAGCGAGGGAAGGTGGTGTCACTCTATACCTAGGACAACTGTAGAGTGGGAAGGTGGTGTCACTCAATACCTAGGACAACTGTAGCGAGCGAAGGTGATGTCACTCTATACCTAGGACAGCTGTAGAGTGGGAAGGTGGTGTCACTCTATACCTAGGACAACTGTAGCGAGGGAAGGCGATGTCACTCTATACCTAGGACAACTGTAGAGTGGGAAGGTGGTGTCACTCTATACCTAGGACAACTGTAGCGAGGGAAGGCGATGTCACTCTATACCTAGGACAACTGTAGAGTGGGAAGGTGGTGTCAGACTATACCTAGAACAACTGTAGCGAGGGAAGGTGATGTCACTATATATAGAGGGCACCTATAGAGTGGGAAGATGGTGTCGCTCTATGCATAGGACAATTGTATGGAGGGAAGGCGGTGTCACTCTATAAAGAACTACCACTACATGAATCAGTGGTGGTACACTCTACATGGGGCAATTATTTTGTGGGGAGCTGTCCACATATACCTGGTTGATGACGACATAGTGACACATCCTGTAATAACCCATGTGTGTTACAGCACTACCTTCCAACCCAATAAATCAATCAGTCACCAACCAGTCGTGTGGTGGTCCTGTTTCATGCACCAGTCACCCAGCACTACAATCCAGCAGTGGCCTGTATGTGTTGTTAAAAAACAACAATTCTTGCCATATATTTATTGTGATATCATCTTCCAATCCAGCAGTCTCCCTATATATGTAGCAGCGACACAACAATGCTGTGGCATATGTTTATCGTGATATCTTCTACTAATCCAACAGTTTCCCCGTATCTGTTGTGGCGGCCACAACAATTATGTGACATATCGTTTTTGTGGTATCATCTTCCAATCCAGCAGTCTCCACACATTTATTGTTACGACACAATAGTCCTGTGACATATGCTCATTGCGATATCATCTACCAAAAATGCTGTGGCCTTATTTATTAAATCATCACAGACCAATCATTTCAAAGACCTGTGTTTTTGGCAACATCTCATGCAAATAATATCCATATCGTAATATAGAAACGGAGATTACACAATAGTTTTGTTGAGTTGATGTGATGGGTAGAGCATGGCACTGCCAGTGATAACAGGCTTCATGTTGGCTAGATACTTCTCGAGTCATTCGGGGTCATTAATGCTCCTGATGGTAGGCAGTTGTGTGGGCTTTAGTTCAGCTGTGGATGTTAATAGCGATATGTGCCTTTGACAAACGCTACACATCAGGCGATAATCGCCGACACGCTGACCACTGCTGCACAACTGTTGAAATATACAGCCGCCTGCTTAATCGATACGACTTAGCGAATATGCTAATACAAGAAACACAACGTTCCTGACTGTTGTATTTATTTCTCTCCTGCCACACATTTCAGTGAACCAGCCACATGGAAGACAAACGTGGGTTGAGAATGCCATGATGCAGGATTTGTTGTTGCTTCAGGATAGCGGGGTGCTCGACGTTGGAGATGTGGGAAGGAGGGGAACGATGCAGGAAGTGACAGCTCTGCAGAAACGAGGGTAGTAGGGTAGGGATGACTCGAGTTGAAGCTTTGGACAAACTGTTTAGAGATTAAGATAGTGGTGCTGCTTGGAGATGAAGATAGTGGGTTGGTTGGAGATGAAGATAGTAAGGTTGACTGGAGATTTGGATAGTGGGGTTGATTGCCGATCAGGTAGTGGGGTTGACTGGCGATGAAGCTAGTTAGGTTGACTGGAGATGAAGGTAGTTAGGTTGACTGGAGATGGAGGAAAAGGAGTTGACTGGTTATGAAGGTAGTGGTGTTGTTTGCCGATGAAAATAGTGGGTTGTCTGTCGATGAGGGTAGTGGGGTTGATTGGAGATAAAGGTAGTAGGTTAGTTGGAAATAAAGGTAGGGGGTGTATTGGATATGATGGTAGTAGAGTTGTTTGGCTTTGAAGCTGAGAGAAGTTGCTTGGTGTGAGGTAGTAGGAGCTGCTTGGGTCTTGAAGGTAGTGGGGCCTACTGTGCGTGACGTTCATAACCTCACTACTTCGTCGGTGATAACGTCTAGACAAACCCAGGCTCTCCTCTGGCTAGATTGATGTGAGTCTAGAGCTGGGATGGATCCAGCTTTTCCCCACGGGTACCCCGCCCCCTGTTAGCCTACCCTACCCGAACGCCCGGTATGCAAATTCTTGACAGCCAATTTGCAAGACATGGCAATATATTCTCCAGCTAAGAGGCTATACTTTCAGTATTTTATTCATGAATTGTTTTCAAAACAGGTGACTATCAATAATGTCTAAACCTTCAAAGAAATACAACCTCTTAATTATGAAAGAATAACACATAACATTGTTTAATCTATTACTCACAAAATCATAACGGGTCCGCGCAATGAGATGGGTACCCGGGTCCAATCCATTTCCCACCCGTCCCGACTATCCGGGTTACACGTCCCAGCACTGCGTGATTCCAAAATCAACCAGACTTTCACCGTCCACGTATAATCACAGCATGACGTGTTGCAGCTTATATATGCATGATATGCAAACATAATAAATTAATACATATGCACTCATAATAAATTCATACATATTTAAAACACTAGTATATAGATCATAAACTCCGTCCAGTTAAAGTGTGCCACATTCAAACTCTTGTAGATAACAGATATATTCCTATAAGATCAACATCCCGCCGGTGAGAGCCCGACTGTGTCCTTTGTCTATGAGACGACAGGTGGCGACAGGGGCATGTTGTAATTAGTAAATTGTGGACAGGTATCTGATAAGTGAACGCCCATCGCCCACGTCCGTGCGTCATGTAAATCTGTAGTGATGTTGGGAGAGACTGGCGACATAATTACATTGTAGATTGAAATTAACACCTGCGTGTAATCAAAAGTCGATAATATCACGTGGTAAAGGAAACAACGCAGCATCAGAAGTGCTTGTTGCCATGTCGCCAGTCTGATGGTACAATTGGGGAAAAGCCCCTTCAAAATTCATCGTTTAATAACAGACTTGGGATCTATATATTCACTGCAATTACATCAATCTTTTCTTGCAGTCCCATATCTATATTCCTTCTTGGTGACAGCTGGCAATGTGGGTGTAACGATTTCAAATAAGTGTACAGCTGTTGGATTACTGCGTCGCAAAGACTGGTGTAAAATCTGACCTCCCACGACATTGACTAATAGATATAAAAGAGAAAAAGGTAATAAAATAAACAGCTGTATTTCATAAAATGTGAAGGTTATTTGTCATAACACAGTGCACTCAGACCTAAGTGGGGACAGATAGGGTACGTTGTAACACAGCGAACAGAGTGTGTCAACCATGCTCACACGGGGACTGTGTCTCAAGTGTGTTATAGTTTGGCTTGGTTTAGTTTAGTTTAGTTTAGTTGTGATTAAAGTTCAATTTTAAGTCGCACACGGCACTATTCCAGCTATATGGCTGCAATATGTAAACAACCGAGTCTTGACCAGACAATCCTGTGATCAAAAGCATGAGCATCGACCTACGTAACTGAGATGCAATGGCATGTGTCAACCAGCCTGACCACCCGATCCCGTTAGTCGAATATTACGACAACCATGTCTGATCCTGACTTCGTCTAGCTAGTTGCTGAAGACTAACTCGGATCTTCAAGGGTTGTTAATTTGTTATTGGGGATGGGGTGGGGGTGTCTGTGGGGTTGGTGTCTTAGAGTTGAAAATACCTTGCTTGTTGATAAGGGGTGGGTTGATGAGACTTGACCCTCGATAACGGGAACAATTTGGCCCGGGTGTCTCAGCGTTGATGAAACTTGACCCCTGGATTACGGGAACAGGGTGAGCAGGGTGTCTTAGCGTTGGTGAAACTTGACCTCTGGATTACGGGAACAAGGTAATGGATGGTGATTGATGATAAAAAAATGCAGGGGGATGTGGCAGCTCGATCAGCTGTTACAGAGCAGTCTCGATAAGTAAAAACTGTGAAGCGTTATTTCCTAGGTTGGAAGTCCATTCCTGATGTGTCCTGTCTTCGTCTAGTTAGTTTATTTATTACTAGGGCGTATAAATGTATCTCCAATTAAGGTGGTCCATCGGTATATGGACCCTTTTCTGTTAACAACCACATTACAAAGATTAAAAATCAGTTAACCAAAATCAGACCATCAATACACAGAAACAGGTTTTAACCTTCTCGATCCTTTGAAGCAGCCCGGCTAAATGACGCTTCATGCTTTATGTAAAATTCCCTTTTCTTGAGCGAAGCCTGTTATGTGTGTATAGAACGACTCTTATTCAGTCAGATGGACATTATATTGATTAATATTTAAATCTGTATAGTTTGTGAAGCCGCAATCGGTGTTTTATGCAAACAAAAAAAATCGAATTCAATGACTGCACTGACTCTCTTAGATCACCACCAGTTGTGTATCAAAATTTGTGTGTGTAACAAGAAAAACACATTGCGCCACTGTTAAAAACACTGAAGTGAAACTTGTATGAAAACGTTCGGTACTATGACATCCCCAGCTGAGTCTGTGCCAACTATGTTAAAGGGGAGCGGACTTTGGCCAAAATTTCAATATGATCCTGTGACAATACAAAGCTTCGCTCCATCGCACCTGTGACATAAGCTCCGCCGTCCAACAAAGTTACGGTATTTCTCTCACGTCATTGTGAAACATGGTGTGTTGAATCGAAGGTCGGGAAAGGTTGGATGTTAGCGTGTCGACCTAGCGTAAGATAGATAGTGAATGAAATCCTAGTAATGAATATTAATGCGGTTCTATGATTAGGTGGACGTCACAACATGGCGGCCTCAAAGCTGTCTGACAGTGAGACGAGCCTTTAGATGCGGGTATATATGTTAAGGATACCGAACATCTCGCGTTCCGTTGACATGGTTAGACGCAAGCCAGGGACCGTCTCTAGGATACTGTGATTACCATGTCGCTGCTGTGTGTGTGTGGTAAGCATTTTCCACATTTAGGGGAATGAAATGGTCAAATTTCGCGCACTTGTGATGCCACTTCTACTCGCGTAGTGGCTGCCGGTGTCATTGTGGTTACAACCGCTGCGTGTTTACAATGCGCGTGTACTGTTACTCGTCCGTATTCTACGTTCTGCGCTTCATAAAAACCTTGTACATTCCTTTTTAAATTGTATTCATTTTCTCTCTGTTTCAGTGAAACGTGCCCGGCTTATTGGTAACGCTGGTGAGTGACAGTTTATAGATTTTTGACATCTCCATCTATTCTGAGCGAAACCCGGGCCTTGTCTCAGAGCTGTCAAGCTAGCGATAGCTATAGCAGTTCGAGGGGGAACATACTCACTCACACGGAACATGTCTCTTAATGTTGTGCTTCTGTGACATATTTGTTCCACAGTAAGCACTACACCTGATAATGTGTGTTTGAGGTATCGTAAATAAATTTGCATAATATGTCACCCATATTATTAGCCAATATGATATGATATCTCGATAGCTGGAGACACCTGACATTTCGTACGTATGTGGAGCTATTCTACATTGTACAACAGTGTGGGAAACAGCCGTTTCGCGTGGGTAATCTTGGCTGTCGGGTGTTTACATCTGTATAGTCAACTGTGATTCACACCAGTGGTGAGGTCAGGGCTGTGTGCAGTCACCAAGATTGCCAAGGCATTGTTAGGGGATATGTGTGTAACTATACAGTGCTCACATGCCAGTAATGTATGTATATGGTGGTTGTTGACAGGGTGAAATTTCACACAATTGTGCGACATCACTGTATGTACTTGTAGGCTATTCTTCACATATACCTCTTATTCACATATACTACCTGACACAATGTTCATCCAGTAGAGTATATACATATGTTTACAGGTGTTCACATACACTACGAATGTAGATACACATGAAAGTGCTCAGAAATTCATGCAATGCACTTATACTCACATACACACGACAAAGTCAATATCTTCACATTCAGTATGCATACAATTATATAAACACAACAAAGTCAATATTTTACACTTTCAGTATAAATACAACTGTTTATAAACACAACAAAGTCAATATGTTCCACTTTCAGTAAAAATACAACAGTTAAAGAACACAACAAAGTCGATATGTTCACTGTCAATATATATGCAACCATATATACTCACAACTTAGTCAATATGTTCACCTTCAGTATACATACAACTGTATATAAACACAACAAAGTTTCTTTACATTCCGTCTGAAGTCATCTTACCTGCATGTTCAGTGTGTCTCTCTGAAATATGCAGAGCATTTTGCTGTGTTACATGTTCAAATCGCCAACATGTTATTAGTTAACTGCTTTTTTATACCAAAAATAAATGATTGAAGGCACCTTTCTCCTGATAACTAAAATAATGGTGTTTTCTGATGAACTATACCTTGGGGAATTAACTCTGGACTTGGGAGAACAATGGTGTTCTTAACAGTTTGGACACATACAGCGTCTGCTACATGGAGTAGGTGATGTGTGTACATACAGTTTTTAATATATATGTGTAATAGTTTATCACATATAGTATTCACAATAACTAGGGGTTCAGATCTTTTTTTTTAAAAAAAACAAACCACTTGCCACAGGGCAAGTGACTTGAGGAAAGAAACTTGTCCTGGTTTATTTTCTACTTGCCCTAAGTTTTATGACATAAACAATGGTGATGGAATTATCTGAGGATAAATTATCATGGTATTTGATGTTAATGCTAACTGGACTGTTTATCAGAAAGTGACACATAGCCAAGAAAGATAACCATACTTTATTATCACTGCAAACTTTAATAACTACATTATGAGCAGATATGAAATGAAATTCAAGTTTATGTGCAGTTTCAACTGTAAGCGGATATTACCTAGAAGCCCACAGACTACTAAGATAGTATAAACTGATTGCCCGAAATGAAAACTGACTTGTCCCGAGCATTGGGCGAAGGGATTATTTCCCCCTGATAGCACATGAAATACTCTATATGTTCATATTTTTATTGCTCATTCTTTATACGATCAGTCCTATAATAACATTCAGTTTATTTATTTACATAAGGTTCAATAAAGTCTCATCTAAATGGAACTATGTGAGCATCTGTTGTTCATATGAATAGTAGAACTTGCAGCACATTGTAACTGTACAAGAACTCTGGTCCAACCTCTAAACTCTTAGATGAAAAAACACACCTTGGATACACACTGTAACTCAACACCTTATGGCTATAGTTCTCTGTTTTGTATTGTATTTTGGACTGTGTATTTTGTATTGTGGAAGTACATGTATTGTAACATAATATGGCTTCAATAAACACAGAACTATGTTGAAAGATCATCACAATATTCATAACAGTATCTTACAATCTTGAACTTTGGGTGTATGTGAGCATAGCCTTTCAGCCAAATGGACAGTTGTTAAACTGTTGTCCCCACATCAAGCATCTCATGTTGTCAATGTGTTTGGTTGGACACTGAACAGATGTGTAACATCTTGGTAATTACACCCAATTTCATGGCAGTAAACCATCTGCTCACTCACATGAAGTCCCTCAGACAGCAGGACTGGTGTCAGTAGTCTCTGTGGCCTCCTTGTCACTAAAGTTTCAGTAGCCTCTATTTGAATATAGCCTCAGTAGCCTCTATGTGACTTTAGTCTCAGTTGGTTACCTCCGTGTGACCATAGTCTCAGTGGCCTCTTTGTGACTATAGCCTCAGTTGACTATAGTTTCAGTAAGTAGCCTCCATGTGATACAGTCACAGTAGCCTCCATGTAACACTAGTTGGATCTAGTAGCCTCCTTGTGCCTATCATTTCCATCTCACCACCAGCCTTCTGACTCATGAGAAGCAGCGGATTTGATGATACAGCATTTAGCAACATGACTCACTAATATACAGTACCTGTAATTATGGAGTCAGTGTTATCATATACAGAAGGAATACCTATACTATAGGGTCAGCTTTATCGCATACAATAGTGATACCTATACTATAGGTTCAGCTTTATCACATACAATAGTGATACCTATACTATAGGTTCAGCTTTATCGCATACATTAGGGATACTATAGAATCAGTGTTACTGCATACAATATTATAGTGATACACTGTACCTATACTATAGGTCCAGCATTATCACATACTATAGGGATATCTATACTATAGGGTTAGTGTTATCATATACAGCATTATCACATACAATAGGGATACCTATACTATAGGGTCAGCATTATCACATACAATAGGGATACCTATACTATAGGGTCAGCATTATCACATACAATAGGGATACCTATACTATAGGGTCAGCAGTATCACATACAATAGGGATACCTATACTATAGGGTCAGTGTTAGTGATCCCTATACTATGGGCTCAGTGTTATTACATGTAAGAGTGACACATGTACTGTGATGTCAGTGTTAACATATACAAGTGAGTGAGTGAGTTAAGTTTTACGCCGCACACAGCAATATTCCAGCTATATGGCATCGGTCTGTAAATAATCGAGTCTGGACCAGACAATCCAGTGATCAACAACATGAGCATCGATCTGTGTAATTGGGAACCAATGGCATGCGTCAACCAAGTCAGCGAGCCTGACCACCCAATCCCACTAGTCGCCTCTTACGACATCCAGAGTCGCATTTTATGGCAAGCATAGGTTGCTGAAGGCCTATTCTACCCCCGGGAACTTTACAGGTCAACATGTACAACAGTACTAGTCATATGTATACTATAATGTCCATGTTATTATACACAGCAGTGATACCTATACTATAGGGTTGATGATACATATACTATAGGGTCGGTGTTATCATATGCAATAGGGATGTCTGTGCTAATGGGTCATTCTTGAATAATATTTTAAGATATGTGGTAGTAAAAATGCCAAAAGAAAATGAGATGATTAAAGTGTGACTTTGTTTCATCCTGCCAGACATTTTGTTTGTAAACCGCAAAGTCAGCCAAAATGTGATGGAGTACAGTAGCCTTCATGTAACACTAGTTGGATCTAGTAGCCTCCTTGTGCCTATCATTTCCATCTCACCACCAGCCTTCTGACTCATGAGAAGCAGCGGATTTGATGATACAGCATTTAGCAACATGACTCACTCATATACAGTACCTGTAATCATGTACAGAAGGAATACCTATACTATAGAGCTTTATCGCATACAATAGTGATACCTATACTATAGGGTCAAGGTTATCACATACAATAGTGATACCTATACTATAGGGTCAAGGTTATCACATACAATAGTGATACCTATACTATAGGGTCAAGGTTATCACATACAATAGTGATACCTATACTATAGGGTCAAGGTTATCACATACAATAGGGACACCTATACTATAGGGTCAAGGTTTTCACATACAATATTATATTGATCCAATGTACCTGTACTATAGAACTAGCATTATCACATACAATAGTGATACCTATACTATAGGGTCAAGGTTATCACATACAATTGTGATACCTATACTATAGGGTCAGAGGTACTACATACAATATTATATTGATCCAATGTACCTGTACTATAGAACTAGCATTATCACATACAATAGGGATACCTATACTATAGGGTCAAGGTTATCACATACAATAGTGATACCTATACTATAGGGTCAGAGGTACTACATACAATATTATATTGATCCAATGTACCTGTACTATAGAACTAGCATTATCACATACAATAGGGACACCTATACTATAGGGTCAAGGTTATCACATACAATAGTGATACCTATACTATAGGGTCAGAGGTACTACATACAATATTATATTGATCCAATGTACCTGTACTATAGAACTAGCATTATCACATACAATAGGGATACCTATACTATAGGGTCAAGGTTATCACATACAATAGTGATACCTATACTATAGGGTCAGAGGTACTACATACAATATTATTTTGATCCAATGTACCTGTACTATAGAACTAGCATTATCACATACAATAGGGATACCTATACCATAGGGTCAAGGTTATCACATACAATAGGGACACCTATACTATAGGGTCAGTGTTAACATATACAATAGTCATATGTATACTATAATGTCAATGTTATATACAACAGTGATACCTATACTATAGGGTCAGTGATACGTATACTATAGGGTTGGTGTTATCATATGCAATAGGGATACCTGTGCTAATGGGTTATTCTTGAATAATATTTTAAAATAAGTGATAGTAAAAAAAAAATGCCAAAGGAAAATGAGATGATTAAAGTATGACTTTGTTTCATCTTGCCAGACATTTTGTTTGTAGATCACGAAATCAACCAAAAACCAAAGGTTTTGGGAAAAGAATTTTTTAACTAACTAGTGAAAACCTTGCTAGAGTGATGACGACGTGTATAGATTCAGTAATGAAGAAATCAACAGTCCACAGGAAGTGTAATCTGAGTATGATCAGTGAATTCCTGTCCCAGAATCCACTGAAACAATAGACGGACATCATGATAATGGATAGTACCCAAAGTACAACAGTGCAATGCAAATAAACATTCCTATTCAGTCTTCCGCATGCTGCTTCTGTTGTTAACTCACTTTTGTATGGATCGGGTTTCCTGTTTACATCATTCATAAACACGACCCATTTAGTATCCCGTTTTCAGCATGTAATAATTCACACATTGGCGTGATGATGTTATTGTTCTTCGCAATCTAAGAGTAAAAACATGTTTGCTGTTATTTCAGATTTAGATTATAATAGGAGAACCAGTATGAGGCACAAACGTCAAGCTATGTGAAATCTTATTCATATTTAACCGCCAACTCCAAGGCATCATCTAAAATCATGCTCATTTGAATCTCCAGCTTTAAAACACTATCTAGTTGTTTATTTCTAATCAACATCTTGTTGGTCTTGTTTATGAACCACAGACTTCAACACTTCAAAAATTTAATGAAACCGGGTTCAAGATTGCCATGCAAACAATGGAAAATGCATTTTTCATGATTAAGGTCTTGCAAAGAATTTGCTTGACAATTCTCCAGTATACAGGTACTTGAAAGGAGAAAAGAAACAAGTTTCTTGCAATGACCAGGAACCAGTTTGGTTCTTCAAAACCTGAGGCAAAGTTCACTTTTTTCAGATAATATTGTGAACAAAATATTTCAATAAAACAAAAATACCAGACTTTACAACATAACGTCAATGAAATGGTAAATCCTAAACGGTTATTTCAAACTGTTAACACTGCTGACTGTTCACAGTGGTTAACATAAGGAATTTCTCCACACAGGAACTGGTGCTGGAATTCTCATCCCTGGTCTGCAATGATGCATGTACTACTGCACCACTGGAATACACAATGTAAAGGGGTCAAACTCATATGACTATATATGGACCAAAGACCATTCCACAGAACATTGAATATTACTTAATTCTTGTTGGTGAACCAGAGGTTTCTAACAGCATTAACCATGACTGATTGAAACAGCTGGTTTCATGACTGCATTGTTGTGGAAGGTAATAGCCAAGGAAAGTGTTTCTTCTTCAACTCAGCAGTTTGAAACAATTCATTGTGCAGTCATACGTTAGAGGATGAAGATTTGTTAATTCAATATTCAAAGTATAAGTTCAATACAGGTAAAAGGCAAAACAAGCTAATATAAGTTCACTTGACAAAGGGGCAAGGAATAGCCCTGAAAGATTGTGACATACATTATCCATAATATTTGCCTCTTACTTCAGTACCAACTTCAGAATGCCTCTCAAGAATCTGATTAGTACATCTTGGATAGAAAATGTTGCTGGAAATTGAAAAAGTTTTCTGGACAACACAGCGTGAAATTTTGTGCTGTAGAATATCCCACTTTGATGCCCTCTATTCTGACAGTCATGTGACTGTCTTAATAGTGACCTGTGATGTACAACTAAACCTTGAAAGGACAACTTAATCCTCTTTAGGGGTTTAGACTTAATGGAGGCATATGAAATAGTCCTGCCACTCACTTTCACTGCTTGAAAATACATGATTACCTTACTTAGTTTATAAGCTATAATATTTGTTTCCTTCTTGCATATCGATAACTCACTTATAACATTATTCAACTTAATACTGCTTCTCACTGTCATTTCTGACACTTAAGTGTATTATTTAAGATATATTATATATTGTTCAGATTGGTCTAGGTTCAGCAGTGCAAAATTTAATATTGGGAGTGCTTCAGTTTAACCCAGTTTGATGTCCAGGTAACCTAGCGCTACACTGAACAGACAGTATGTTTATCATCTAATTGTATATAATGATATTGATCTGACCAGATGATTACAATTAGTTTCAAGGCCACAGAGCTTATTACAAAAGTGGATAATATTTCCTAACATTGATCAATTGGTAGAAGACCTGCCTTGTTAAAGAATAGTGACCCATCACCAGCTGCACTTCCTGAGCCCCTCCCATCCTGGCAATATGGCAGTATCAACATGGATACAGAGCTGTAATTCGAGATTTCCCAAGTATTGTACACTCTGCTGTATAGGTTTTGTTTTAGGGTCTGTATGAAACTAATTTCCGCAAAGTGTTTTCAACTGCAACAAGGCCTAAAGGGATGTTTGAACTTATGGGATAGGAAACTGGCCATCATCTGATGGTTGTAAACATTCTGTTTCCACTCTCTTCCCCAGGAGAGGAGCTGTTGGATGTATTAAGATGACGCTGACTGGAGGTCATCCAACATGGGGTGAAATTTGTTCAAGGCATGAAATAACCCAATCAAAAAGGCCATTTCCATCAAAATATTTGTCAAGCTCTTGGGACAGGGCATCAGTACTGGCACTGTTAGGTTATAGATGTGAAGCATGTGTTGGAAACAGAAGAAGATGTTCCTTTGCTGTTTTGTTATGTGTCCTTAAATCTTTCCCTCCCATTCTGGTTTACTCAACGCCATCTCAGTAATTTACTTCTATTTATATAATACTGGCAATATAGGTGGCAGATAGATGTACATAGGCTTGTTTTCCTGAGCACTATGTGAATACTAAAACTTCTATTTCTACACTGCTAGTATAGATGTAGGTAGATTTGCTATAATGAACACCATCTCAGTACTAAATGTCTTTTTCTATACTGCTAGTATAGATGTAGGTAGATTTGCTATAATGAACACCATCTCAGTACTAAACGTCTTTTTCTATACTGCTAGTATAGATGTAGGTAGATTTGCTATAATGAACACCATCTCAGTACTAAACTTCTTTTTCTATACTGCTAGTATAGATGTAGGTAGATTTGCTATAATGAACACCATCTCAGTACTAAACGTCTTTTTCTATACTGCTAGTATAGATGTAGGTAGATTTGCTATAATGAACACCATCTCAGTACTAAACTTCTTTTTATATACTGCTAGTATAGATGTAGGTAGATTTGCTATAATGAACACCATCTCAGTACTAAACGTCTTTTTCTATACTGCTAGTATAGATGTAGGTAGATTTGCTATAATGAACACCATCTCAGTACTAAACTTCTTTTTCTATACTGCTAGTATAGATGTAGGTAGATTTGCTATAATGAACACCATCTCAGTACTAAACATATTTTTATATACTGCTAGTATAGATGTAGGTAGATTTGCTATAATGAACACCTTCTCAGTACTAAACGTCTTTTTCTATACTGCTAGTATAGATGTAGGTAGATTTGCTATAATGAACACCATCTCAGTACTAAACTTCTTTTTCTATACTGCTAGTATAGATGTAGGTAGATTTGCTATAATGAACACCATCTCAGTACTAAACTTCTTTTTCTATACTGCTAGTATAGATGTAGGTAGATTTGCTATAATGAACACCATCTCAGTACTAAACGTCTTTTTCTATACTGCTAGTATAGATGTAGGTAGATTTGCTATAATGAACACCATCTCAGTACTAAACTTCTTTTTCTATACTGCTAGTATAGATGTAGGTAGATTTGCTATAATGAACACCATCTCAGTACTAAACGTCTTTTTCTATACTGCTAGTATAGATGTAGGTAGATTTGCTATAATGAACACCATCTCAGTACTAAACTTCTTTTTCTATACTGCTAGTATAGATGTAGGTAGATTTGCTATAATGAACACCATCTCAGTACTAAACATATTTTTCTATACTGCTAGTATAGATGTAGGTAGATTTGCTATAATGAACACCTTCTCAGTACTAAACGTCTTTTTCTATACTGCTAGTATAGATGTAGGTAGATTTGCTATAATGAACACCATCTCAGTACTAAACTTCTTTTTCTATACTGCTAGTATAGATGTAGGTAGATTTGCTATAATGAACACCATCTCAGTACTAAACTTCTTTTTCTATACTGCTAGTATAGATGTAGGTAGATTTGCTATAATGAACACCATCTCAGTACTAAACGTCTTTTTATATACTGCTAGTATAGATGTAGGTAGATTTGCTATAATGAACACCATCTCAGTACTAAACGTCTTTTTCTATACTGCTAGTATAGATGTAGGTAGATTTGCTATAATGAACACCATCTCAGTACTAAACTTCTTTTTCTATACTGCTAGTATAGATGTAGGTAGATTTGTTTTATTGCACACCATGTTAATATTATACTAGTATCTAATATTTATTTCATTATATTATGGACCCGTGAAGGTCCTGGGGTAGAATAGGCCTTTAGCAACCCATGCTTGCCATAAAATGGAACAATGCTTGTTGTAAGAGCCAACTAACGGGATTGGGTGGTCAGGCTGGCTGACTTAGTTGACACGTGTCGTTGGTTCCCAATTGCGCAAACCAGTGCCCATGTTGCTGATCACTGGATTGTCTGGTCCAGACTCGATTCTTTACAGACCGCTGCCATATAGCTGGAATATTGCTAAGTGTGGCGTAAAACTAAACTCACTCACTCACTCACTCACTCATTTTATTATGTTATTAACAACTCTGTTGGAGAAATGGTCATTGTTTTGAAATGAATAAACAGAACATGTTTGACTTTGTATGTCGAGGTCATGAGATGAGATGAACATGTCAAGGACTGTAGAAGACAAATGTGCCAAGTGCTTGCACTTTCTGCCCAATCTACTTGATCTTACTCAAAAAACAATTGAAGGACGTTGAAGTAGTGCTGGGAAAATGTCTTATTTCACCTGTGTGAGATAATGATATCAGTTTTTCTAATAAGTGCAGTATTTCACAATAAATACGTAATTCATCATAGTCTTTCAACACTCGCAGGTAGTGTGTGTTGGTATTAATCAAATATTTGATGTAATATGTGATAAAGTAAACTGGAGAAATTGCATAATCCGTTCAAGTAATCAAGGTAAAAATCATAATGGCAGAAGTAATTTCTTTAGTCCTATCAATTCTGAGTCTAAATGTTGGAATACAAATGATTGATGAGAATGTTTTGTATGAGTTTGCGGTAAATCAATATTGCAAGAATCTCTGAGATGTTGGGTAATGCATAGCCCAGTACCTTGAGTTCTTGGAATCAAGGACAAAATGAGGCCGGTCTTGGCAAAATGGTGATCAGTTTCAACTTGGGTGTTCTCTGGGGCAATTAAATATGCTTGTGTACACAGCAATTCATTGAGTTTAGAACAATTGCTTCAGTTTGTTTATATCTGAAACTAAATGCAACCCAACAATTTCCAGAATCAGTTATGAGATGCTCATTTGAATATTTATGTATTCCCTTCAGAAAATATGGTAGTTCTATGAACATTCTAGGCTTGACATTAATTTGACTCTTGCAATTTGGTAACATCCTTAGCTGGCTTGATTGCAGTCTTTCTTTTCTTTGTTCATGGGCGTTGCTATCCACAAGTATGCTTTCAGTCCAAGATATAGCCACTAAGGCAGACAAATTGTGTTTTTCTGTAGAATCTTCACACAGTCTTTTTGAATATTTCCATGAGACATTGTTGAAGACATTCATTCATTTTCATCCCAGCTATAACAACAGCATTAACTTGCTGACAATATCAACCATCATATGTTGCCTGAAGTATTCTGCATTGGCGACTTCTAGTTGAGAACTGATGATGGATTTAGTTACAATTTTGAGTAGGTGTCTGCACTCACAGTTTGTTCAAATGTTAATATAGTCACTGTTTTCTTATAAAACCTGTCAAATGTGTGCCATATTTAGGAATGATCTTCTCACACACTTCAAGATACAGACTAGTACAGAACTTCATTGTATACGGATAATCTTGCAGGACATTCTGTGACATTATACCTTCTCTGCTCGCCTCAGGACCCGTGAAGGTTTGGGTTAGAATAGGCCTTCAGCAACTCATGCTTGCCATAAAAGGCATCTTTGCTTGTCGTAAGAGGTGACTAATCGGGTCAGGTGGTCAGGCTCAGACTTGGTTGGCACATGTCATTGGTTCCCAATTAAGCAGATCGATGTTCATGCTGTTGATCACTGGATTGTCTGGTCCAGACTTGATTATTTACAGACCACCGCCATATAGTTGGAATATTGCTGAGTGCAGCTTAAACCTAAACTCACTCACACACTATGACACAGTACTGATACACTGGGTAGTGCTGTGAGCCTGCTTTATGTGAGGAATAGGGCACAATGTCAATGTGCATTCAAGAATTGACATAATGTTTGCATAGTTTTAGGTAGAAATGTAACACTCAGTATGCATATTGAATAAATCTAGATTCATGCTCAATGTGCATGTGTTGTTAAGTCTGTACCTCCTTGAAAGCAAAATGATATTGAACTTTCTATGAAAATATTTGTCAGGAATGAAAACAAACTTCACAAACTGCTTATGTTAATGCTAATTAAAAAAAAAAATGTTGACATCAGGACAAGAATATTTCCACGCAACAATGATAAAAATTACTCTTCTTCCCATGCTATTATCTCCAGACCAGGAAACAGTGGCCCGTAGGTGGGAGTGACATGATGTTTTGTAAAGTTGGGGAAACAGTCATGTCCTCTTCCCTTCTTGCTACAGAAGTTCATATTGAGATAACCAAATACCACTGTATCACTTGCACTCTGTTTATTATGTGTTATTTTTACTTATCATAAACAACTTGCTAGTTTGAGTTGCATTCAACTTCTATTTGAATTGGAAAAATTACACAACAACGTCTGTCTATTATGTCCCAATTTTGTCATGAGTGTTATTGATCTACTGACAGCCTAAAAGTGTCTAGTTTACCTGACTGGACTACAATTTTGGACTGAAAGTCTGGAACACATGGCATGAGTGTGATACAACAGAATGCCAGTTGTTATATATAGTCATGACATTATGTGGTTGCCATGCCACTGGTTTCAGCATGATCAGACAGCAGAACTTGCAATGATAATGGATTTATAGTCAAGTTAAGTATGAGTTATGTTTGTAATTTATTATCAGGCAGACTGTGATTGCACACTTTTCTGATAAGACCATCAGCTGATAAATTACCCGTTCCTGTGCCAGCTATCACCAACTTGTCACAAGCACAAAGAGTGCTGTATGTTTAGTAGGCTGCATTCTAATAAGAAGTATTTTAGATAAAGAAGGGATTTGTCACTTATTAAAGTACTGTTTGAAAATTAGTCAGTAATATAAACTTGGAAAATCTGGAAGCTGATTTTGCAGATAGGATTGAAATCAGTAGATCAGTCAGTAGGCCATATATATGATTTGTTTGTTGTTTAACACAAACTCAGCAATATTAAAGCTGAAACGTCAAGACCAGATGATCCAGTGATCAACAGCATGAGCATCAATCTGGACAGTTTGGATACAATGACATGTGCCAACCAAGTCAACAAGACTGACACCTCGATCCTGTTACTTGCCTTATGATCAGCATGGGTTGTTGAAGACTTAATGTTTTTGTGTGTATTACATTCAGACAAGAAGTGGGCACCCACCAGTCATGTTCCCCTCCTTGCAGATATGTTTCTGTATACAATTTGAAGCAGAATTTCTGCTCATAATGTCAGTCAAAACAAGGTCATTTTGAACGCAGGTATACTGATAATGTGATATTGGTACTATAACATCACTTGCCCATACGCCTCCAGTGACAAAAACTAGACAAAAAGGAGGCCCATGTGACCACCACATTTTTCTTATCATCTATATGTGAAGATACTGAGTTACGAAAAACCTGCCACAAGGCTGTGTTTAGATGGATGACCCTAGTAGTGGTCTTACCCTCATTCTAGGCAATGTTCCAACAGCTCCAGCCGGTGGTGTCTGCATTTCACAGAGTTTGAGGTACATAGAGTGAGCCTGATCCTTTACCAAGGTATGCGTGTCAAGCAACTCTTGCTCAGAAGCTCTTTGATGAAGGTTATGACAAGACATCAGGAAAGCTTTTGAAAAGTTATATGGTAGACATGTGTAGGACATTTTAAAATTTGGTGTGTTTTAATTGTAATAGATGCAAACATCAAGGCAGGATATGTTCACCTTTTGTCATAGACCTTGTGTCATTACTACTGGTACCAACACAAAAATACATGTTCATGATGTTGTCAGAATATTTGAATGGATTCTGCTTTTAGCAGAGATGTTTTATAGGTATGTTGCTAATACTCACTTTTGCCTAAGGGTAAATTAGATACACGTTATATCAAAGTAATTGGTAAGAAACACACCCATTGCATGTGTAAAATGTCACGATCACTCAAACACATGTACACAGACTCACACTTACCCACTCATGCCTTCACTCACCCATAAAGAATTCCATTCACTCACATACCCATCCACTCAAACCCTCCCTCAGTTACTAAACCACAAACCCTTCATTTTCCATCCCACTCACACAACCACCCAGACCCCACTCACTCGCTCACTCACTCACACACCTTCCCAGACCCCATATAATTACTCTCCCCCTCACTGACTCACCCACAAACCAACCCACTCGCTCTCTCCCTCACTTACTCACCCACAAATCAACTCACTCACCCATTCAGACCCCATTCACTCACACACCCAATCACTCACCCACAAATCCACCCGCTCACTCACCCATTCAGACCCCACTCAATCACACACCCACACACTCACCCACAAATCCACACGTTCACAATCCGCCCAGACTCTACTCACTTAAACTCTCTCTTAAACACAAAGCCACACACTCACTCACTCATTTGTGCAACATTTTCTAAAGCTATATTTAGCACCGTCATTACAATACTGAGAGACAGTGAATCACAAGAGTATGTAATATAATCCTTTATTCAACATGTCCAGAGCGTGCAAGGAGACTTATTCAACCATAGAGCAGTTCATACCCAAACTGTGCCTCATACTCCAGTCTACATTCCACTTGTTTGTGGCCATGGTTACATGCACCCAGAGCTTACCTGGAGAAGCTTTACCCACCCATGACCATATATGTAACAACTTTTAAAGGCCATATCCTATATTTTTTTCTAATGTATCAAAGTTGATTTTGTTTTACATATTACATTTCCTGGAATGCGTAAACAATGTTGTTAATTTTCTGATGTGTTTTCAGCAGTTTCTGGTCTAACATTAGCAACTGTTACTTAACAGTTAACACCTAACCTGTAGGTGTGCAAACAGATTCACTGTTGATATTCTGAGACAGAAGCAGGGGGATATCCTGAGACATACATTCAGGGTGTGGCAGAGTTAACTTTGTAGATAGTTACTGCTGTAAATATAATAAACATGTGAATCTTTTAAAGTATCGTGTCATGGTATTATTTTGATGAGATATACTGTCTCATTAAGTAGCCTAAATCTACCTAAATTTATCAGTTATTTTATCTTCAACATTTTATGTCCTAACCCTAGCTCTCTAAACACCAATCTAGTCTCAATGTAATCTATTTCCATAATACTCATTTGCACTGCATGCTTTTCTCCTATCAATCCCTCTTAAAACATGTCTTTTGCTCAGGTTCTATTCTTTGTTCACCCAAGCGTGTAAGGTATCAAGGCATTTAAAGTTTAATTTGATCTGGTTTCCATGTCAGTATCTTATGTGGTCATCATCGGACAGGTTGTGTTTTCTTTTTATATTTGGATCGAGATCATGGTGATCTGGACTGTGTTTCGTGTATAAAGATAGCGTGGGCAGGATGTTGTAGATGTATCATGTCGGCAGTAGTGCAGGTGTCACCAACCAGGTATGTTTTCATTGTTCAAAGTACATTCTTTCTGTATATTCTAATGTCTACCATAAGTGTAATGTTTACATTATCCGAGACGTGTGATGTAAATAATGTAGTATAATGGTACTTACCACATAAATATCAGAAGTTGTCATGGTAATGTATTTATGTTTAGCAATGTATGCGCATGTGTGTGTTTACATTAGGTATTTGAAAATATGTAGTAAAGATGTAGTAATGAGATTTGTTTTACCATGTTTCAGGCTAAATCGTCTTTATTACATTTATGTAATAAAATATCCACCTCCTCACACCCCAGTGGCTTTGTGGTTTTGTACGCATCCTAACACTACTACCAGGTTTATGGAAAGTTGCCAGGTCCTTGATAAGACATCTGTTGCTGAAGAAAAGAGGCATCGGTATTACCTGTAAGCCTCTTTGTTCGAGAATCAGTGGAGTGATGAAGGTGCTTATTCTCATGGTCACAGGGTTCTGTGTTAGAGAGGCCAGTCTCCCTGCTAAATGTAAGGTCATGTGAGGAGAATCATGAAGGTGCTTGTTCTCATGGTCCTTTCTTCCCCTTCTGTGTTAAAGTAGTCAGTCCCCGCTCTACATGTTCAGGTCATGGGAGTAGGTTATGGAAATCTGGCAGAATTTGAAAATAATTTTATTGGAGTCTATTCGAATATTGTTTTATCTCCTACCGATTTTGGTAGACCACCACCCCTATGTACATTTAGAATGGCTGTAAATATGTGTAAATACATAGTTCAATGACTTTTTACTTTTTCAGCCACACATGTATGTATAAATGCACAAAACTATTTGGAAAGTAAATTTATTAAGTCAAATGTAACATATGTAATGCTTTCTTTGAAGAAAACATTTTCTTGTAATTTTGGGGGTTGAATCCGATCCGTGATTCAAGTCAACACTTTCAGAGTGAGCCACCTACTTGCCAGCACACATAGTCAGAGATCGAAGGCACTCAGCTCCCGCAACTTCCACAAAATTATATCCACACATGTATCTGTGAAGCGATAATAGAACTCTTGACTCATTTATTGACATTTCAAGGTAGTGAAACCTCAACCAACTCCAACAGTACTATAGAAATATTCCTAGTGAGCATCACTTGGTCCTAGTCTGCAAAACAGTTTTTCAAACAGCACGGATGGTAATGTAGCATTTTTTTCTAATTTGATTTAGGTATCCCATATTGTACTCAAAGGAGCAGTAGGAATTGATTTATTCCATCCTCTACATCCAGTATACCTAACATCTTACACCAGTGTGTACACATACCATTCAGTGTATAATGTGTGTCATGTGAGTATCCATGGTGTGCAGCCATGCCACATAATGTAAACTGCAGTACACATACCTTTCTTGGTACAATCAGCCTACATTCCATGACCCTACCTTCCAATATACCTCCCCTCCTTCATGTACCTTCCACTTTACCCATTCCCACAACAATCCGTCACCCTAACCTCCATTTCACTACTGTCATCCCCCTTCTTTCACCCAACACTCAGACAACCAGTGTTTGCCATAGACATGAAAATTTAGGAGTCATCATGACACCTTGGTGTCTGGAGAGGGAGTATGATAGTTATGTTTTTGGGAGTCCAATAAGCAGGTTTTCTACATGCATGCTTAAAATGTTAGGAGTCATCATGAGAGGGAATCATGGGCATGTTTTTAGTGAGGCAGATATGCAGGTCTGTCATGGCAATCACTGACACACTCATCAACCCACACTCATCAGCCTCCCCTGTACTCCTAACAACCAACCTCCCCTAACCGTTCACCTTTCAAACTTGACCTTTCACTTGTCATCCTTCTCCACATGTGGACATTATCAAAAGTTGGTCAGTTCTTTAATCCAGTTAATGTTATATGCTGGTAATTCAGTTCTGTTCTATCATGGCTATTGTTGTGATACTTCAGGAGCTTGCTATTGATTTCTTCTTATAATACAATTACCAAATCTGGGTTTTGGTCTCTTCTGGTGTATAGTGATATTGCTTGAATGGATGCAAGCTATTAGGACATGTTCCGTTAAAAAAGAGCTGCTATATCGAGGTCATGTACAGATTAATGTGTGTTAGACTGATAACCAGTGATTGATACTGTGAACCCCTCTGTACACATAAATGCATGCATGTCACCCAAGTCACCAAGTCCCACGATCCAAGGTAATTTCGTTGCCTCTCATGCATGTACCAAAGACATATTTCAACTGACTTGGTCTCAAGGGTTCTTCCTGACAGTCACACAAGAACATAATAGTTTTCCTTGAATTTTACAGCCACCAAGGAATACTTCATGTCGCCAGAACACAACAGCTAACAAATAGACCAGACCGAAACTTGGATTTGAATTTAAATGGAAGCACTGTGTTTGGGTTAGAGCTTGTTTATAAAGTCACTGATAACCAAAATAATGTGATATCCTTTTTGTCTATGCATGCATGAGAGTTGGTTTAATAGTATTTCAGTCATGTCATGAATCTGAGACTCCAACAGATCCTGACTAGAAAAAAGGATGGAACTCTGCTAGGTGACTTGGTCTGCAGGATCTCTTCTTGTTATGAGGAAGTAAGAACAACTTGTAGCACGTCTTGCTCTTACCCCATCCACTGTCCAGTACTTTGTGCAGATATTGTTTTTATACCTACTGTCTTCTTTAGTTGGCAATAGATGCCCTTCAAAGATTCTTAGTAGTTGGTTAACATTGTTTATTGAAAATATTTTTCAGCTTTGAGTTTTTCTTCTATTTTAGGTTCAGTCCTGCAAAGTAACCAGAAAAAAAAAACATACAAAAGACTTTTTAAGCCCAAACTAGCTTCCAAAGGAGTTAGACACCTGTGGGTGAGATAAAGTGATATATGATAAACAGATATATGATAGCATTGCATCACAACTGTGATCATGATGATCTCATTGGTTACCATGACAATTGACTTCACAATAAAATCTCATACCTGATCTCACTACCATCAAAGCTTGTTAGCTGTATTTTCCATGTCCTTACATTTTACATTTGAAACATTTGCATAAATAATTTTGATGATATATAGAATCTCACACTCATTGATAAGAATATTTCAAGAAAATGTCAGAGATTCAAACTATTGTTAACTCCAGAGGGTGAAATTCTTTATATTAGAAAATGCATTACTGAAAGGTGAAAGCACCGAAAATTTGAAGTCCCAGAAAAAAGGATGAACATTTCCTGACATGACTTCCTACCATTATGGTCATCCAGATGATTCTTCAGGACATAACAGGAAATAGGAAGGATTGAAAACCTGTGACTTCAGATCTGTTTTCTTCTGTCTTACTCCTATGACTATTTGTTCATATGTTCATGTGGTTGCTTCCCACAAAGATCCCCCAAACATATACTTATTCCTCATGTTCAGATACCTTCATGCAGATCCCTCCATGAAGGTAGATCCAGTTCAGTTTTCATACCCCAACTCAACCAGAAGTCACTTTATTTCAGTGTACATATTACCATGAGTAATTGTCCCAGAGTTGTCCTGAGACTTTAAGATATATTGACATGACTGGCCTGGAGAGGGCAACAGTCTTCCATCGTTGTCCTCTTTATCTCTATTAAGAGCCTCCCAAACCACTCATTTTCTCTAATCATGCTACACTACAGTGTAAAAAAAGCAGTTAATAGTAGAAGTTTAGATATTAAGTAGCAGTGCTTTACAAAGCCCTCATTTTGTTACAACCAATCAGACCCTTGCAAATGTTAAAGTTTCTGCCAATGGCATTGTTGTAGGCCAGAGTTGACACAGCCAGCCCAGTTACTAGCAAGATTCATTGAAAGGTCAGGGGCCACAGCAGCCTTGCTCTCTCTCCTCCCACAGCCAGACATACTGACATTCTGCACTTATTGATTTGGGTACACTCCTTGAAATCACATAGACTTGACATTTCTTCCAGTGATGAGGGTAAATGTAAGCAGACCTTTGAGGATATGTATTCATCATCAGACAAATAGCACTGAGTGTAAGCTCTAGACCATGGAGACCTGAGTTTGAAGACAGTTTAGACCTTAAGTTTCTTAGTGTGGATATCTTATATTGTTGACACTACAGAAGTCAGTTCAGACCATGGTGTAGATTTGTACAGATGGTGTACTGTGTAGATTTTTATTGTAGTTAGAGGGACGTGATGTTGTAGACAGTATGGACTATGAATTTTTTAGACTTAAAATGGAAGGTAATATTGGGACGCAATGTTGCAGATGTTTAAGACCTTTTATTGTAAACAGTGGTGAGAGTATATTGTAGACAAGAGAGACTGTATATGATGGATGCTAGAGACACTAGTATACACTGGAGACTGTACATTGTAGACAGTGGAGACCTTATATTGTAGACACTAGAGACTGTATATTGTAAACAGTGGAGACCTTATATTGTAAACACTAGAGACTGTATATTGTAAACAGTGGACACCTTATGTTGTAGACACTAGAGATTATATATTGTAGGCAGTGGAGACATATTGCAGACACGAGAGTCTGTATTTTGTAGGCAGTGGAGACCATATATTGTAGGCAGTTGGGACCTTATATTGTAGGCAGTGGAGACCTTATATTGTAGATAAGAGAGATTCTGTATTGTAGACACTAGAGACTGTATATTGTAGACACTAGAGACTGTACATTGTAGACAGTGGAGACCTTATATTGTAGACACTAGAGACTTTATATTGTAAACAGTTGAATATGCACAGCAATGTGTGAAGACCACTGTTGCTGTCTTCTAATATTGTATTACTGAAACATTGCTTAAGATCACTATTATCTCAGCCAGTCATGTATCTATGACATGAATGTACCCTGGAAGTATGACTACATTGTCAGATGGGCATATTACTGAGGGTGAAAAGGAACGTTCTTACCACGGTACAGTACATATAATGGTACATTTACGGTACAAGGTCTTCGGTTTGGTCCGTTTTAGAAATGATCATGATGCAAAAACTTTACAGGAGCCAAACCTTACATGTTTTAATAACACAGAGAAAGAACAATAACCATAACCTTTGTCATTTTGAATGAATAGTGCTGTCGTGTTTGGGCTAGAGGGTAGTACGGTACCAAAACTGAAAATACCGAATTATGTTTGTAGTTACATATGTGTAAAAACCAAAACATGCCATGCTGTACCTGTTCCAGTCAACATTCTGCAGACTGACCACCTCAGTACAAGTATTAATGATTCCTTATAATTCCTCATGTCAGTGTAGAGTATCACAAACAAACAATGAATGTATACCTTCATGAAATATGATTAACCATTTGTCTGTATACTTCTAATGACAGGCAAAGCTTTTCCTTTTGTCAATATATGTTTGCCAGCGTACAAGGATGATGGGGGATAATGATGTTTTCGTCTTCCTCAGCTGATGCTTACAGTGATAGATACAAGATGAGTAGCCATGCCATGTGTCCAGCAGTGATATCAATGACTATAATGAGGAGGTGTGAGTGACCTTGTTTGACGATATGCTGGAGTAAAGGGCGCACCAGCTGACCTGTGTGTGGCCAGTGTAGTATGGGTATTGATCTACTAGCTGTGCTGGGCGCTCCCCACTTGACTTGCACAGCTTCCTATAGATTGCTGCATGATCAGCATGGCAGACACAGAAGCAGGGCAACTCAGGCATCTTATTCATTGTTACTGGTGCAGCCAGGCGGGAGTGCCTGTGTGATTGTGTATGCGTGATTACGTGAGTCTGTGTCTGTGAGTGTTAGTCAGTTAGCGGCTTGCTTTTCGTTTCAGTGTTCGTTCATGTGCTTGTGAGAGTGTGTCTTCATGGGTTTCTGAGTCTGTTTGTGATTACATTCTGCATGTGTGAGTATCTCTCTGTGTGCATGATTTAAGTGTGAGAGTGTGTGTGTGTTTCCATTTGTGTGTCTGTGAGTGCATGTGAGTATGTGTGATGTATGACTGTATATATGTGTGTGTGTGTGTATTTGTGAGTGTGTGTGATTATGAGTATATCTGCGATTTTGGACTGTGTATTTGTGAGTGTGTGTGTGAGTGTGATTATGAGTACATGTGTGATGTATGACTGTGTATTTGTGAGTATGTGTGTGTGTGATTATGAGTATGTGTGTGATGTATGACACTATTTGTGAGTGTGTGTGATTATGAGTATATGTGATGTATGGCTGTCTATGTGTGTGTGTGTGTGTGTGTGTGTGTGTGCGCGCGTGCGCGTGCGTGTGTGTATGTGAGAGTGAGTGAGAGAGTGAGTGTGAGAGAGCGATATCATGAGTATTGTATATTACCGTGTATAAGCCGAATTTTGAGGAGAAAAGAATGTTATCTGTAGAAGGGGGTCGGCTTATCTATGAGGCACAATTTGACGAAAGTATTTTTCTGAGCGTCAGTGCCCTGTGATGACGATCTTACAGATTAGCGCTATACCTGCTAGGAAGTTTACGACGATTACGGCCACTTTGTTATACATGATCAATAAAATAGAAATCGAGGATACAGTTTTCATTATTTCAAATTATTTTGCCCTTAGTCATTGTTAAGTTCCGGACCTACCTATTTACACACAATGTAAATTATTAAAAAGTTATAATACTGTCTGGTTGGCATTTGATGAGCCAATCGGATAAGGTGTTTCCTGTCACTTCACATACGGTGATTGCTTCCTGTTGTTTCGTAGATGCCACACAAGCGATAGATTGCCCAGTTGCTATTGTTTTGTTGTTTGCACAAGCACTTTCAAGAAGTGAGTGATTATTGGAGTAGGGGCATTCATTTGTAACATGTCATTATTTTCCCAGCTGAGAGCCACGATGCAATACCGCATAGTTTCCCTTTACCCTTTTATATTTTCATTTTCGCATCATTGGAAAATTATTACTACAGATTTCTCAAATAATATCTATGTTCATCTTTTCCCCAATATCAATGGCTTTCCACTTGGTAACAGGATACAACTGAGGCAAATACCTCCGCTTTCGAAATTTCGTACAAATATCGTGAGGCAGCGATTTGTTTGATGGCGGGTATCGTTCGAAAGCTCTGAACATCAACATTGCCAAGAGTATCTTCTGATTTGTAAGAAGCAATTTTGGGGGATAAAAAGTAGTTTCTAATGACGCTTATTTGCCACAGTCTGCTATAAGGATAGTGAATGGTCAAAATCAAACACATGACCTATGGCAGCCAATCAGATAACAGCAATGGATAATGTCTTTTGTAAACTATTATAGATTCAGATGAAAGTTTTGTGTAAAATCATGCTATTCTGAACGTGTTAGACAACATACCACCACCTATACATACATTAAGTATAAACATCGTGTCCGAGCATCAAGTTCGAGGTGATGAAAGCCAAGATGTCACTTGAAGTACGGCACACAATCTCTCAAAAAAGATGGACGTAGTAGGTTATAATGTTCATTTGACAACTTTTATGAGTACTGTTGTTGATTGTATTCTTCAACTTATTCACTTTGATTAATTATCTCCCCGAAACATCGTTACTTTGCTCTTTGACAATTTGATGATATGGACCCGTTGATGATGCGCATGTACGAGAATTTTTTTCAATAAAATAGTTTATAATTCTAATTCTGACGGGTTTAAGGTATTATTGTGGATATAGAATGGAAAACAAACCCAGATTTTTAGAATAATGGTCAGTATAATCTTTAATAGTTATTATTCTTACTTTGCATACTTACGTGTTACATCCAAGACTGTAACTGCGAGATGTCTTGTGGTGTGGATTGACCGCAACCATACTTATGTTTTACATCCAAGACAGTAACTTGCAGATGTCTGAAGCAGGGGTTGGCTTTGGCACAAAACATACCATTTTGACATTGCTTTTGGGGGTCAAGTTATGGGGTCGGCTTATCAATGGGGTCGGCTTATACACGGTAATATAGCATGTGTGGTGTGTGATTATAAGTATATGTGTGATGTATGACTGTGTATTTGTGAGTGTGTGTGTGTGATTATGAGTATGTGTGTGATGTATGACTGTATATTTGTGTGTGTGTATGTGTGTGTGTGTTTATGTGTATGTTTGATGTATGACTATTTGTGTGTGTGTGTGTTTGTGTGTGTGTTTGTGTGTGCATGCATGGACGCGTGCGTGCGTGTGCGTGCGTGTGTGTGTGTGTGTGATTATGAGTATATGTCAGTGAGAGTGCTTATCAGTGTTTCTTTGAGTATGTGTTTGATGTGTGATTTTGTATCTGTGAGTGAGTGTCCTTGCGTTTATGTCTCTTAATGTGTGGGTGTATTTGTGTGTGACTGGATGGGGAGGGGGCACATGAGGAATTGTTGGAATTCACTGCATCTTGTACAATGTTGTTGGTGCCCCGGAGTGACAGTGCCTTGAGATTTTGTGGGTGAATGATTGTTTTGAAGCTCAGCACAGTGTGGGGATTGTTTAGGGAGCTCAGTACAGAGTGGGGGGTAGTTTGGGAAGCTCAGCAGAGTGAGGGGGATTGTTTGGGAACTCAGCACAATGTGGGTGATGGTTCGGTCACCTAGACCCAGTACTTTGATTTGTTTAAGAAACCGTCAATTAATGGATGTCAAACAGAACCCTTATCACCAAACACCAGCTGCTTGTCTGGAACTACAGACAATAATGTTTCATAATGGGACATCTGCTAGATGTACACCAGACAGAGCTAGTCAGCCATCACTAGGAATAAAGCTTCATGTGTTCCTCTGTGTACATGTTGTGGGAAAATGAATTACAGAAAAGGACTATAGTTACCGAGTAACTATTATCAAAAATGTTTTGGTGTCCATTTTGGAAGTTTGTTTACTGATTCTTTATTAATTTGAAAAAGAAACCAGATCATATAAGTATAAGGTCACTTTCATAAACTTTTTATTTATCATATTACTTAGCATGATACCATGGATGTAAGGATTATTCACCTATCCAGACCATTTAAGAACAATTGTCAAATCTGTATTTTAATAACTGTTAACCCACAGACCCTCATTCTTTACTGACATTGTCAATCTAATATGAAACTCTCTGTAAATTCCCAATGATCTGGCATTTTCACCATTGTGGAAAGGTCACTTGGATGTATCCTGCTGCCATCCCATTGGAATTCCGACATATTAGTGAGATAAAGTAGTGCTTAGGTGGGATCCGCAGCACATCCAGAAGCTCAATAATATATGTGGAACAATTGAATTAAACCATTTCCGTAGAGAGAGTAAATTTTCCACTTATACTCTATAGATTATTTCAATATTATTACCAGAAGGGAAAACTGGATTATTCATGCTATTTTTCCATCTTAACACATGAAGATATAGAAGTTTTGATGCATCATAATGTTTACCACAACTGCTCTGTAAGACACTCTGTTTTTCTTCAACCAACATGGGGACATATTCTGGCCTGGAATATTTATAGAATCACATTCTACAACAAGTATGAGTGGCATGGGACATATTCTGGACTGGAATATCATAATATTTGCCACAGCTACTTTGCTTTATCATTGACAAACCAACACAAGAGTGATATACTTGTTCTACAAAGTTCACATGAACAGGAAGTGTTTCACACTTCAGCCTCAGGCATCAGATGTCATTGTCAGAGTTATCTACCCTCTATTGGTCTGGAAATCTGAATAAAATATATTTCTGCATTTCCATAGCAACAAATTTGACCTTGACTGGATTTGGTGGTAGTGCTCTTTTCCGGAGCAGAACTGAAAAACCTTTTGTTTCTTCTCCAGACTTGGAATATAGATTGGTCTGTTGGTGTACTGGTGCCTTTTGGTAGTTTTGGAATTCTGAATAGAATATTTTCAATACCCTCCTTCCACTTTGTTGAAACACTTTACGTCATCATAACTAGTAGACATATACATGAAGAGTATTTTGCCATTGTGGGAATATTGATGACTCTGTCTTTTTGTTAAACTGATGCTGATGTGTGTTAGATTACAGGGATGATTGGTTCACACCTATTTTTGCAACTTTTAAACTTATTTACTGTGTGTAAATTGAATAAAAGCTTTTAAATTTGCCGTTTGTTCCTGCTGATATGCTGATACTGTGCAACTGAGAGTGAGGTTGTGAAAGTAACTGAAGGTTTATTTCAAACATTCTGATGGTTCTAGACAAACTTCTGTGGAAAGATCATTTTAAGAACACCCCAAATATCTTCAAGGCACTACTGTATTGATGTGGAGTGTTATTTCTGTGTCTAGGCTACTGATAGTGTAAAACATGTGTCATGCTCTTCAAAGAGGTTCTTTTCTGTATCAAGACTGACATCTCATTCCCTGCCATCAGTGTAACAAATATATCACAATCAGCAGTGAAGCTCTCCCCGTAATGGCTGATTCCAATCTATCTTTGTATTACTACAGCTTTATGGTACGTAGAGACAGATTCTGTTCGTGATCTGGGCTATAAAATCTATTTGGAGCTGAAACTTCATGCTATGATCACATTTTTGTTCAGAACATGATATTTTTTCAGATTTCTGTGCAGGGTAATAAGTTTGGTTTTGCTTTCCGGATAGCCATCATACCAAATGTAGGGATGAAGAAACAGAAAACTGTATGAGGCCTATGTCAGCCAGGGTCTTGTTCTACACATGCATAGATTGGTGTGGGTGTTATTTATCAGAACACCCAGATATTGCATTTATGTATGACTGCCACATAATAGTCCATTGATAGTGGTGACGCTGCTTGTCGTAAGAGGCGACTAACGGGATCAGGTGGTCAGGCCTGTTGACTTGGTGAGCACATGTGATCACTCACTCACTCACTCACTCACTCACTCACTCACACACTCACTCACCTACCCACCCACTCGCTCACTCACTCACTCGCTCACTCAATGGTAGTGAGAGGTCACTGACCATACCTAATGCATGACGTTACCTTGCTTGGAATATCCAGACATTTGCCTCCTACAGTCAGTATAGGTAGCAGGAGATATATTCTGCCCTGGCATATCCAGAGATTCCTCTTACAACCAGTTTTGGTTGCTCGGGACATATTGTAAGCGAAAACCCTAAGGGAACTCTAGTTTCTGTACCATTGGAAACTGAGCCGTTATTGAGTTAGAAGACTGCAGAATATCTGCATTTTATCAAAATTAATGTTGATGAGCAAAAAGCCAATTCCAGCTGGTTTTATGAAATCTATGAAATTATAACTGAAAATATAATTTTTAAAGAGGCTTTCTAAGAGATCAAGTATTCATAAACTTCATTCGTCATGCTATTTTAATCATGCCTCGACTGGATAGTGAAATGAATCTCAGAGGCAGTGTAGTGAAACATATGGTTTGGATTGTGAAATATATATATACAAGGACTTGTGAATAACATATAACTATCAAAGGCTATGTATAAGTAATATATAAGTATCAAAGGCTAAATATAGGAACTTTGAAAATATACAATAGAATGTGTTGAGTTCATAACGATCAAGCATGGCATATCCGCCGAACGTGGAGGCTGCAGAACATGTTTGTTCAGACTGGAGTTTGAGGCTGCAGGGGCATGTTTGTCGTTTATGGAGGGAGGGGCTACTGACAATGATTGTCCTCACTGGAGTAGGGACTGCTGGCAGTGATTGTCTTCACTGGAGGAGGGACTGCTGGCAGTGATTGTCCTCAGTGGAGGAGGTATTGCTGGCAGTGATTGTCCTCAGTGGAGGAGGGACTGCTGGCAATGATTGTCCTCACTGGAGGAGGGGCTGCTGGCAATGATTGTCCTCACTGGAGTAGGGACTGCTGGCAGTGATTGTCTTCACTTTAGGAGGGACTGCTGGCAGTGATTGTCCTCAGTGGAGGAGGGACTGCTGGCAGTGATTGTCCTCAGTTGAGGAGGGACTGCTGGCAATGATTGTCCTCACTGGAGGAGGGACTGCTGGCAATGATTGTCGTCCGTGGAGGAGGGACTGCTGGCAGTGATTGTCTTCACTTTAGGAGGGGCTGCTGGCAGTGATTGTCCTCAGTGGAGGAGGGACTGCTGGCAATGATTGTCCTCAGTTGAGGAGGGACTGCTGGCAATGATTGTCCTCACTGGAGGAGGGGCTGCTGGCAATGATTGTCGTCCGTGGAGGAGGGACTGCTGGCAGTGATTGTCTTCACTTTAGGAGGGGCTGCTGGCAGTGATTGTCCTCAGTGGAGGAGGGACTGCTGGCAGTGATTGTCCTCAGTGGAGGAGGGGCTGCTGGTAGTCATTGGTCTTACTGAAGGTTGGGGTTGTAAGAAATGATTGTCTTCCTTGGAAGTTGGTTCTGCTTGCAACATGTTGAAAAACAAGGACTCCTAATAATATGGTAATATATATGTTAACTTAGGAATATGTATACACAGCAGCAGTACAATTAGGAGATAAACATCATGTGTTGGCCAATTTCCGGGTGTTATTGAGTATTTGAAGCACGGGAATATTTCATTCAGCCGGAGGTTTCAAATGAAATATTCCCGTGCTTCAAATACTCAATAACACCCGGAAATTGGCCAACACATGATGTTTATCGACATTGTAAACACAAAAGTAAACCAAAGGGGTTTTACTGTCTGCACTCATTTACATCGAATACGGACACAGCAGTGAAGTGTCATCAGCTGTCCGTTTCAGCTGGTTCTCATGGTAGCATCTGGAGTTGCTCATTTGTGACGTCATTCTAACTTTACGTCACAATATGATTTGAATGACGTCACCACTGTTGATGACACAACAAAACAATTGTTTACGTGTCAATACGCGGTGAATAGTCTTTCAGTTTCCGGGAATCTAATACCATTTAATCATGTTTTTCAACCAATCAGATTACAGAACACAGTAACTTTTGGTTTACAATTGAGATTGGCACTGTGTTGAGACATGAATTAGCATTTTAGTCTTCATGTAAATTGGTTATCTCTCCTACAGGCTCAACCTAATGTTTATGCATGTGCACTTCTAGGGTAGTTCTACTCATGGTGAAGTGGTATTAAGAATTTAATCTTTTGACTATGATTTATTCAATAAGAAATGAAACACAAGTAATTACACTCTATGAATGACTTACAAACAAACAAAGAATGACTTTTTAGGATCTCTGAACTTATTCAGCCTCCCAACACTGAGAGCATATTTTCACACAAAGAGTTGTAAACAACTTACAACTTTATCTTGTAACAATTAATACGTGTCTCAGTTTTTTCAAATATTTTTCTTTTTACCTCTGAGCATTTTTTTCTTCCAGAAGACCAGGTTTGACCAGAATTATTGATAAGTGGCTTTGAACTTTTGAAGATTAATTCAAAACTATCCAGAATCATTTAAACAGTTGGGTTCACCTAGTTTGAAGTTTGACATTTTTGAACTGTAGTTATTTTTGTTCTTTTCCGGAATTGGTTTCCAGCAATACAAGGTGTAGCAAGGTGGCTGTCATTTTGCTACCATACATCTTTGTAAAGGGAATAAGTAATTGCAAAGGATTCATGCAGGGCATTTTAATCAGTTTTCAAACAAGTTTCTAAATGACACAATTGGAGACACATGCACCATTAATTCAGAAATAAATTTCCATGGGAAGGTAATTTGATGGCTGTATGTTGTGTTGGTTCAGATATATGTTGTGCGTGTCATCAATAATGTAGAGGTGTGCATATTATTGTGTGTGATTCAATATTATATAAAGAGATAGATGTCTACAGATATGTTCAGCAGATGTGTCAAGACAGAAAAACATATTCATTTATGTGTAGTAAGAGATGATATCCAAATTAATACAATTGTCATTACATAAATCGCTTAAGTGTGAAATCAGTACATTACCAGTGATCAGCAGATCATATTGTAACACTGTTTTAGGTTTGCAATCAAAACAGACAATACACTGCATGAAGGAGGTGACAGTTGCAGAATGTAATATCAGCCATGTAGTGGGTGTATGCACACTCACTTTAAATGTTTTCAAAACCGGCCTATGTTAGAAGGTGTTAGGAACACAATGTTTTCGAACAAGTACCCAGTCCACAATTGGCAAACAAGCTTTTGAGTACCTTGATAAATTTGTATGGTTATGTCAGGAATGCCTACATGCATGCTTTCAGGTGTCTACACTTTCATGAAGTGGGCGGAAGACTAGTGGAATCCTTGAAAGATATTTACAGTTGGTAGGATTTGAAGCTGTTAGGGCATGTTAACTTAGAATGAGAGAAAACACCAGAGGTTCTATGGTCCTATGTCTGACCAATATGCACACAGGACTTGTGGGATTATACCCATCAGAACGAGGCATGGTTCTATGATGTTTTTGACAATAGCTGATATAGTTGGTCTGCACAGAGAGGTTATCAGCCCTTTTGAATTCTGTTCTCCACAGTTGAGTTCTTGATGATGATGTCCCAACAGTTCATAGCCAGTTTTAATTGGCCCCCAAAGTCTGTCTTGTCCATCAATTATCAGCTCAGCACAATCAGTTACCAGTCCAGGGTCACATTTGCATTTGCCTTTTAGCTTATCTTGTCAAGGGGAAAGGGTTTGGTTCGTTTTTAATGATAGAGATGTAACACTGAACCTGAGTTTTCCTTCATATGGTGAATCCCAACGTCACTGAAAATATTCAAATGTGAATTTCCACCACTGCAATACTGCAAGATCCAATTTAGACAATTGCTCAGCCACATGTGTATGGATACCTGTGCCATGTGGTGTGCTGAAATCTGAACATTATTTAATGCTTTCTTTGCTCTGTTTTGACCTGTAAATGTTGAATTTCATCAATATCTTGTAGTATGTAGTCAGTCATCAGTAAAACACCCTTGATGTATTGCTTCTTAAATAAAATGCAGATCCCCTTGGTTTCCAAACTTTTGATCAAGAATTTCCTTTCAATAAAAAGCAATATTGCATGAAAATTACAATTAACTACTGAGATTTGATTGTCAGTTAAGCTGGTTATTATACTTGTGGGAATCCTGTTTACAATGGCCTTCAGAACGTGATCAATAATTTGCGTTCCGATCGAGGTAGTTTCAATGAAACACAGATCTAACATTCAACACACAGGAAGTAAATACAAGGTATCATAGTAAATGGCTAGATTGTCCACTTTCATGTCTATGTTCATTGTACTGTAATACCATGATGGTTGGAGACATAGGTTAGCCCAGTGGGTGAAGCGTTTTGTGGTCATGCTGAACACACAGGTTCCATTCTCCAAATGAGGGTACAGTGTGTGAAACCAATGTCTGGTGTCTCATGCTGTCATGTTGAAAGAATATTGCTAAAAGCAGCTTAAGTCCAAACTCATTCCATATCATTATGCTTGTTCCTGTCTCACTTTAAAGCGTAATGAGCATTGGTTTCACTCACATAGCATGTACTGGTCATGATTACATCCTTCGTGATCACAACAAAATTTATGTAAAATCCATCATCGACCTGAGGTTCATAAACCAGCAGGAGGTGGGGGTATTATCTGTTGTCAACATGATCAATTATTAACATGCCCCTGTGAAGATCTGGGTTAGAAATGGTCTGCAGCAACCCAGGTTTGCGTAAAGAGGCTGCTAACAGGATTGGTTGGGCATCCCAGCTCGCTTCATTAATGCATGTCATCTTATCCAAATTGTACATGTAGTGGCCCTAACATTTCAGACCAACTGGCCTTAAATGTGAAGTTAGATGCCTTATCCATATGGCCAAGTAGGTATACCCAGTCAGCAAGCTGACATGGTAAACATGTCATCTTTGGGATGATTCCTCATGCTGCTGAAGACAGATTGATGCTCATGAGCTACTCACTTGTTGATTATTTACAGATTGCTGTCATACATAATGTACAGTCAGTATATTTGGGATTACACTTTCTCATAATGTTGGAATGCTGCTGAATGCAGAATTTATTATCAATAATATTCAGATCTGACAAATAGTTAACCCTGTAGTTACAGCATTCATTCATCATGCCAAGGACTGGTGTTCGATTTCCCACATAAGTACAATGTATAAAACCCATTTCTAGTGTCCTGCCATTGCTGGAATATTGCTAAAAGTGATGTAAAGCCATATTCATTCACTTAGTCAAATCTGAAATAAACATTTACAGTGCAACATTGAACCAAAACAATTATTGTTAACTATTCCACCACTATTCAGATGAACATGATGAAATATTAAAAACAACAAATAAATATGTGAGAAATCTCCTGGTTAAATACAATCTGATTACTACATGTGTGTTTGGCTGCATTACCACAGAGACCGAAATGAGAAGAGAAGTGATTAGTCTCCGAGCATACTGTCTGGCACTCAGTGTAATTTGGTGTTTGTCTACAGTTCCGTATTCTGAAAGATCGATTTGTCTTCATCCGGTCCAAAACTCCCAAATGTATTATACTGATAGTCAAGCATGTAATACATCTTATGAAAGAAATAGTAAACAATGCCTCTGGTGTTGTGTGTTATACCTGGCATGCTCTCTAAACACATTGATAATCAACCAACTTATTCCATAACATCGTTTCATTACTTTAGTTGTGTGGCCAACATTGTCTGGACCACCAGCAGCAGTATAACAATGCAGGTGGAAATATGGCCCCTACTGGCAGTGTTCTGTTAAGAATTGCCTGCTTCACATGCAAAGTAGCCTTATCTGTAACATGAAGCTAAAGTTACACGTTTATCATGGTATCTCTCAAAAACTCCTGATAGAATTCTGATCTGATGTTCAAAACAGCTGTCATTCTGAAGTTCCTTTTATGAATCATTTGATTCTTTGAACCTTCATCGCTGCCTTAAATAGAGAAATCATATACAAGTCCTTGGAAGTCAACTAAAGTTGCAGACCTTATGAAGCTAAATCTGACTTTGCATGGATTCTGTCAACTGACTCACTTAAAGGTTTGAAAACTCAATAACGTTTGAGCAGGTCCATAGAGATTGGAAATCAAATGGCACATGCTATCTTGAAAGCGGTCCAGAATTGATTAGCCTTTGAATGACCTCCTCATTAAGTCAAGGTCATTCATTAACTTGGTTCAAGTATTATGCCTTTTTCTCCACATAATATGGAGTGTTTTGCATACATGTGAGGTTATTTTGTTAGTTCTGTGTATTCCATAGGTTATGCTGATAGCTTTCTTGTGGCGCTGAATGCACCCAAAGGATGTGGTTAATCTATACTTTACATCTCATGGGAAATCTTTTCATATCCCGATCATTTATGCTGAAGGTCAAGTTACTCGAAACAGAATTATTTACATGATAACCAAGTATTTAGTGTTGTAAGCATTGGAAATTTTATTCCAGTAAGGTCAAGGTTGTAGTGAAAATGGTCCTTGTCAAGTTGTTACAGTTGGAATATTCTGTCATTGCTTTAGTCATGACCTGTGAGAGTAAAACTCACTCACTCACTCACTCACTCACTCACCCACCCACCCACCCACCCACTCACTCACCCACCCACCCACCCACCCACTCACTCACTCACTCACTCACTCACTCACCCACCCACTCACTCACTCACTCACTCACCCACTCACTCATATTGCAAGATATTGCAAGCCAAATATGCGGTTCATAATGTACACTACAATTGTGGCTTAGTATACCTTTCTGTTTGGGTGACTATGATGCACCTGTACAGCAAAACTCTAACAGCCAAACAACAGGATGTGAGACATTACACAGCTATTTCTGTCATGAAATGTCAGGTCAGTTTGGGATTCACACACGTTAGTGACATATGCAGCTTTTAAATTCATTCATGTCCTCTGACCCAAGACTGCTACAGATGTTCTGAGGCCAAGGAAATAATCCAATGATCCTAGTCTCATTGTTTCAGTAGAGATTTGGAGCTGTAATTATCAATCAGTTCTTGTTGCTTTTGTTTTGCTACCAATTTCAAGTGAATAAAACTGACAGGAAACAAATAGCGAACATTTTTGTCTTGATTACACAGTGCCATTTAGAAAGCAGTCAAATGTAACATATGCCATATTTAGGATTACTTACACTAGTCCCCAGGACTAGTCTTAAACAGCAAATTTCTAAGGCAGATATGTGAGAAATTACAAGAGGGAGAACTCCTTCCTGTTGATTTCCAACTTCAATCTTTCAAACATCACTACAACAGACAGACATATGTAGCGAGTGGTCATTGTGGGCCTGTATTTGTCGTCAGCTTGTCACATGAAAGGCATCTTCTATAAAATTTTCACTTGTGCATTGATAGTTGTATCTCTGATCAAACAACATTAGAGCAATAGTTGTGTGATCTTGAAATCTTCACAGAAAGAGTAAACACTAGTGAACCTCAAATGATGTGAAATGTGGACACAAAAGGTTGGAGATGCAGGAATCTTACTTGTAATAAAGGCAAAGTCGACTGTTCTATAGGTGAAGTGTCATACAGTCTTACAGATAAATGTTGCCTTCCTCTTTATATGTACATCTGAATAGTTCAGGTGTTTTACACTAGCTTTTATATTTCTAGCTTAGCTGGTAAATCAGTGGAAAGAAATGGATGACCACGTTTGCTTGTTTAGGTTTAGTTAATCCGAGCAGAAAACTTTACTTGCACCACTGTGGGTTCAACGGAGAGATCAGCAAAACTGCTAGGCAACTGGTGCCCATGTAAATTTCAGAAAAGAATTGCTTTCATTATGGAAAAATTGTCCAATTTGACAATACTCATGTGGCAGTGTTTATGGCCACCATTGTTGAGACAAATGCCCTATTTATCCAGGAATTAGGTCTTTCTTGATTCTATTATGATGGATAGTGGTGTACAAAGTTTGTCTTTTCTGAAGTAAATTGTTTTGCGGGGGGAGAATCCACAAGATAATAATTCTGCTTGTCATTTAAACTGAAGGCCCTTCCTTGACCATGATAAGCCTTTTGGTTAATCTTTGAGACAGTGATTTGTTGGCACTTTTGCCAGATCCAGCATTGTATCTTACCACGTCTGGTTCTCACTGGACATCTGTAATTGAGAACAAAAGAGGAATGGAGTTGTCTTCAGGTTTAGGAATCAAGTCAGACATTGACAGCACTGGTACATGTTTTAGTTTAGCCAGATTTCTTCTTGACTGATTTGTCAAGTCACTCACCAGGTCAGCATGCCATCAAAAAAAAGATAGCCCATTGTGTTTTAGCTGTTGTGACGTGATTACAAATTGTGCACACAATTATGTCTGCATTATGTCAATAATGGTATTTGCATTATGTCAACAATGTTGCCGCAAGTCTGAAATCATTATTACACATGCGTTTTGTATGGATTTGTATTTACTGTTTTGAAATATATTGATAAGACTGATGTACTGTTTAGAGCAACACCGTTCATTTTATAAACCACCTCTCACAATTAGCTTCTTACTCACTCACATAACATGGTTGGAGAGGGAATATTTTAACACCAGTTTGTCTCTATATCTGTCGTATGGCTTAAGAAGGAGCTTTGCATGATTTCAGTGAATTTACTGAGAAAATGAATCCAGTAAGAAATCGGGAAACATCCTGTAAATATAAATATTAAAGAAATTAAATATGTGTTACACCAAGTTTGGAATCCCAGGTATATATCTGGTTTCAGCAGATTTTGTACGGTGGAGGATGTGGTAGCATGTGTAATCTGACATGGTACAACAGCTTATTGTTAAGTGCTTACCTTCCCTTTCTAAAGAGCATTACGTTTTGTAAATATCTTGATTGAAGAGAATGTGATAATTGGACAAGCCACAATACATTTCAGGAACCAGCATTGGTGAACAGGATTGAACAGCATGCCAAATATCTCTTGGGACATGCCTCTCTTTTAAGAGGGCATATATTGGTCAAACAGCATATTTTAAGGGCAAATGATGGTTGCAGAGCAAATGTTTAAGAACATTACATAAGTTAGTCAGGTGACTACTTCTGCATGCTAATGTTTTGTGTGTAGTCAACCCTGCATTTACTGTGGGTTTTTTTTCAGAACGTTTCAACAGCTATGTGACCCTCAAGCTGCAGAATGTGAAGTCCACCACAATCCAGGTGAAGGGGAACAACCCTTGCTGGGAGCAGGAGTTCCTGTTGTAAGTACCAACTTTCCTGAGCCATAGTATTATATATTGCTGTAATCTTGTTCATCCCCTCGTGTCCAGGGCATAAGTATCAACATTCTTGTATCCAGGGTATTATATTTTGCTGTAATCTTGTTCGTCCTTTTAGTTTCAAGGGCATAAGTACCAACCTTCCTGTGTCCAAAGTTTTATTTTATTCCTCCAGTATTCAGGGTGTAAGTTCCAGCCTTTTATCCTCCCTGTATCCAAATTTTGTGTGCCAAATCTTATTCCTCCTTGTATTCAATGTGTAAGAACCAAATCTTGGTCCTTCTAGTATCAAGGTTGTATCTACCAACACAGCTGTCTTCCTGTATGCAAAGTTATTACACTTGTTCCTGTCAATGTTCAGTACAGAATGTTGTTTGTTTTGTGTCTACGGGTAGGTACTGTCCTTGAGTCAACTCAAGCTCATTGTGAGAGAAGATCTCTGTTAAATATACGACAAGGTTAGGCTGAGAGGGCGACATTACTTCTGAAATGTATCTCTAACAGTGAATGGTTCTAGGTGTTTATCACAATAAAATGGGTTATGATACCAAGGATAATCAAGGCTGTATTCTGTCAAGCCAACACAACACCCCTTTCATGATGTCAGTCAGCATGTCAGACATCACAACATTGTTATGGAAGATGGACCTGTGAAGACCCAGTCTACAATTGATCTTCAGTAACCTGTCCTTGTCGTAAGAGACAACTAAAGAGGATCGAGTGGTCAGGTTCCCTGACTTGTTTGACACATGGGCACTGTATCCCAGTGGCATAGATCTATGCTCATACAGTTGATCACTG
Organism: Haliotis asinina; assembly: GCF_037392515.1. Classification (NCBI taxonomy): domain Eukaryota; kingdom Metazoa; phylum Mollusca; class Gastropoda; order Lepetellida; family Haliotidae; genus Haliotis; species Haliotis asinina. Next base: position 8,965,826 of record NC_090282.1, read on the forward strand.
AATTGTCTGGTCCAAACTTGTTATTTACAGCCTTATAGGTGAAATATTGATGAGTGCGGCATAAAAATTACTCACCCACTCATGGAAGACAATCTTCACAATCCGACAGGTTCATTCAGGTTGTTTAGTTTCCTAGTACTGTGCTCATGCTTGTGAAACCCTCATAATTTCGGACTCTCCTCCCATACTAACAGAGAATATGAATAAAATTCAATAGATGTTCAGAGTGGTGTCAGATACAACTCACAGTATTAAACATAAATCTTTCTGATGTTGTACTAACAGATGAAAAACTGTATCAAACTGAATGGAATCAAAGACATCCATGGCTTGAATTGCTCTGTATGATATACATATATGGGGCTGATTGTTGGTAGGTATTGTAAATAAAAAATCCACAAGCATCATTTTTTTGTGCTGGTGCCTGTTTTTGTAAACAACATATATCAGAATGGTAAGGTTCTTTGTTGGTCAAATAAAGGAAGCCCTATTCATTGTTGTATCATTCAGCTAGCTATTCAGCCAGCTATTCAGCCAGGCAATGACAATCAAGTGTATGTTATGTCACAAGCTGGACAGGAATAGGTTTCTTTATGCCAAGGTAGTACTCTGACCTTTCCTTGCAGCACAAATCATCCTGCTATTTGTCCACTAGAGCAATGTAATGGGATGCGTGTTGGTTCACATGAACGCTTAAATGGCCAGTCTTCTTGTATGGAGATGCTGATTTAAAGCAAATTAAAGAAAAATATACCTTAGCTTTTTCCAAGTGAAAGTTCACTGTGAACATCAGGCAGTATCCATCATTTCATCAGATACTTTGTTCATATCTCCAATGAAATCAGATGGTTAAGTAGAACAGCTTGCTTAAGGCTATAGACGTTCTTAAATTTATGCACAGAATTCTCATCTCAATACAAAAATAGCTTCATGAGTTACCATAGTGAAAATGTCATTTTACTTATTGCTCAGTCATGATGATATTTGATACTGAGGAAGCATCAGTTTATAGAATACAATCTGTTAAATGTGTTTCATTTAATCGTAGGTCATCAGTTTATAGAATACAATCTGTTAAATGTGTTTCATTTAATCGTAGGTCGAAATATGATGAGGGAAAAAAATATAGGATCACACGAAAGTACAACTGTTCTCTTATTTTTTTTCCCGTTTTTTACAAGTTATACGAAACAAAGCTTGTGAAGGACCCTAAAAAAATTAAAGGAATTCTTGCCCTTTCATGTGATCCCTTATTTTTTTCCCTCAGTATATTACCGTAAGCCTTCAAAAATAACCTTGGTTACAGTATGTTCTCTGTGGAGCATGATATAGCTGAAAGTGTATTGATTCAGTCAAACGTGGAACCATGTAAACACAACATACTGGAAATGTAATTTGTTGCCATAGCACAGGCAGTTCTGTGTGTTACATTCTGAAATTCTATAAGCTGTATAAGTTTGTGCATTTACAGGATACATTACATTTTTCATGAGTATTTTTTTCTCTTTCTTTTGATCATAATCTGTGACAGCCTTGGAGATTGAAAATGTAGTTTGGCCCTTACAAGTTTTATGAAGCATTACATATAATGTAATACACAGTGTGTATGCATGTTGGATGTGTGGAAACTCAAGTTACACTGTTAAATTTTTGTCACCCCTCACCCACAAAAAAACTCTAATGTAGCCATTTCTGAACATAAAATTTTGCATGTATAGTTGCAAACCTTCCAGAAAATAATGTAGTCAACAGGACATCGCAGCTTTGTTTCCATCAAGGCAGGTGAGAGTTTATGCACAGGTGTTTCATGTGTTTCGATACATATTTTACACCTTTGCTATATGCTATAATTGGTAGTAAACCACCATTGAAAATGTACAGCCCTGTCAGGCAGTTAAGGTTAAAAAACATTTTGTTCAATATTGTAATTTTAATGGTATTTAAATGTTGTATGTAGAGGTTATTTTTGTAAATAGTGCAGTACAGTTTATTGCTACAATGCAATAAAATTGATTACAAGTTTTATGTATTAGCATTTGAAATGGGAAATTATTAATTCCAATTTGTGTGCTTCTAATGACAGTAGCTGGTTGTTTATGGCTGAAGATCAGTTGAATGGCTACATAATGATAACTCTGTACATTCAGACTTAACCAGTACTACTGCAGGTGTCATGTTGGTAACACAACATTCTCAAGGTAGAGATGCTGGCAATTTTCCATCACCCTGTATAGCCATCACACCAAGTGCCTTTTATCTTGAAAATTTGTAAATTAGTTTTAGGAATGAAACAGCAGGCCTGAACAGGAACCTATCGAGAGTGTTATGCCATCACTGACTGACTGCCCCTCAACAAGCAATCAAGTCCTGTTTGTGCCTTAATATTGTCCAATTTGTTGCTAGCCATCTTTGCTATGCTGGTGCTAGTGTCAGCATAGTCCCTCTAGTTCCAATTTCACATCATGAAAATAAATCTTACTTTAGTGGTTGAAATGAAGCCAAATGTCAACTGCAGCCATCTTTGACTACAAGCAGCTAGTGGTGTGTGCACAGAGCCCAGGGTGTATGGACTTAGCAATATCACTTCGACGTGCTTGTCGCAGCGGAAATTGAGAGTTGGCTCTGCATACACTTCTTCATTGTCTGCAGAATAAAGATTCACAGTTTATTTGATGTGGCCATAAAACGTGCAACCTCAGCTTCAAATATACACCCTCAGATTATCTCTGTGAAGTGAAGGAGGGAAATGTATTGATTGTTATAAGGAGTTTAATCATATTGACTCATTTCTTTGCAGATCACAAATGTAAAAGAACTCATTTTTGAATTTCATTCTACTTTTTCGAGGTGATTGTATTTGAAATTCATGCTCTTCCAAAGAATAACATTTGCAAGAGATATAGGTTCCTGAGAAGGAAGTAGTCATGTTATCCAACCTTTTTGAGCTAAATCAGCAGTGTGTTATAGGGATTGAATGTCGTGTTTTTTCTAGTACTTCATTTTGTAATTCTAATCAGTGCGCATTCAATTTCTACTTGTTTGAATTTATCTTCAACTCAATGCCATTATGAAAGTTGAAAGGGGCTGAGAATGAATTTATGCTTTTTATTCATGTATGCTTGTTGTGTAATTAAAGCTGTGTTTTCTTCTGTCTTTGATGGTATATGACCTATCAGTTTCAAGTCTACATACCAGTAAGTCAACAGTATTGATATGGAGCTCTACTGAGTGAGTGAGTGAGTTAAGTTTTACGCCGCACTCAGGAATATTCCAGCTATATGGTGGCAGTCTGTAAACAATCGAGTCTGGACCAGACAATCCAGTGACCAACAACATGAGCATTGATCTGCGCAGTTGGGAACCAATGACGTGTCAACCAAGTCAGCGAGTCTGACCACCTAATCCCGTTTGTCGCCTCTTACGACAAGCGTAGTCGCCTTCCACTGAAGATATCAGGATTGGTTAACTGTGGGTATCAGGATTATTCATTAGTTAAAGTAGAAATATCCAGTGTCAAGATGTCACTTGTCAGTAGGTCAACTGCAGGTGTCAGTAGGACAACTGTAGGTGTATGCAGGTCAGCTGTAGGTGACAGTAGGTCAACTGTAGATCTTGGTAGGTCCACTCAAGGTGTGATTTGGTTGACAGTAGATGCCACCATGTCAACTGCAGTAGGTCAACTTTAGGTGTATGTAGGTCAAATGTAGGTGTCAGTAGGTCAAACGTACATGTCAGTAGGTTAACTATTGATGTCAGTAGGTCAACTGTGGGTGTCAGTAGGCCAGCTACATGTTTGTTGGTCAAGTGTAGGTGTCGGTAGGTCAGTTGTAGGTCTGAAGGTAGAAGGTTTACTATACCTGTAAAGGGAGATCAATGATGAAACACACATCATTTATTTGCATTATGGCTGGAGTCAATATCATCACTGAGAATCATTAGACATATTTATTCCTGAGCGCAGAACAATATTCCCTCTTTTGTTATGCCTCCATTCACTTCCAGTGTAACCTATTTCTACTAACACACAGGCAGGCCCCTGACGACTAGGCCAACATTTAGCTCTCCTTTCCATTGTTGGCAACTGGTCCCAAAGTTTGGTGATAATCACCCTAATTATCTCCCTTTCCCTGATCAGCTCAACTGACCTTGTAAGTCTGTGTAGTGTTTACCGTGGCAACATCTGACTGGTATTAATTGATGTCAGACGTGTATCATTCCAATCAGTAACACAGAGCCCCAAAAGCAAATTAATGCTTCGATTTCTACCCATTGATCTGCTGCTACCGTTTTCTCTGTCAATGGTCTTAGTGAAAACTGTGTCCAGAGGCTGTAGGCATCAGCTAGGGAAGCATGCTGTTTCACTTGTGGACAGTTTACATGGTTAGCGTCCTGTGACCTTTACCTTCCAACTCATTTTTGAATTTCATTCTACTTTTTCGAGATGATTGTATTTGAAATTCATGCTCCTCTAAAGATTTAAATAACATTTGCAAGAGATGTAGGTTCCTGAGAAGGAAGTAGTCATGTTATCCAACCTTTTTGAGCTAAATCAGCAGTGTGTTATAGGGATTGAATGATGTGTTTTTCTCCTAGTACTTCATTTTGTAATTCTAATCAGTGCGCAGAAAATTCAATTTCTACTTGTTTGAATAAATCTTCAACTCAATGCCATCATGAAAGTTGAAAGGGGCTGAGAATGAATTTAGGCTTCACTTGTGGACAGTTTACATTGTTAGCATCCTGTGACCTTTACCTTCCAGCTTTATACAAGTACATATTGCATCAACAATGTATAAGGCCACCTCTGGATCATGGCATATTGTCCCACAAGAGTTTCATTAGGAACTACTGAATCAGGCCCAGCGTGACGCTGGTTCTGTCTGATTCATTGATCATGCAGCTGTCTGTACTGGGGAATCAAGGTGTGAGATAGCAGTAAATATTCAGCTGATCAGTCATGGCCCATCCCAAAGTGACCTAAGCTGGTGCTCACCGTTCCCACTAAAGATTGTCCACTGCTGCCATGGTGAATCAGTGTTGGTCTTGCAGTTGTTGCATACCTGATGCCCATGATCTGAGATTCTTCAAAAATATGTAACAGTCTTTACTTATGAGCAATATTCCTCCCCATCCCTGTGATTGGGATACTTCGCTTGGCATGACTGCTAGACAACAGGCAAAGTAGTTAAGCTTTTTGTATCTATATACAGGATAGAAACAGCCCTGTGTGTGTAGAGGACTAGTGATATTCAGATCTCTTATCATGTCATCGGTATCTTTATGTACCACTCACAAGTTGAGTAACATCAGATTCTTCAGCATTACTGCAGATAACCTGCCATGTCATGTTAAATGATTCTTCCATGTCACTATACATGGTAAAATCAGGAGTTCTGTTTTGAGTGTTGTGAAAAGAGCACTTAGAGTACAGGAGGACCCATGCTGTAACTGTGGCAAAACTTTAGAGTTCTTACTTGTCAGTGTTCTATGTATGAAGTAGTGAAAGGCAACCTGGTAGTTGAAGGTTTTCGCTTCTGACCAAAAGTCCTGATTCTGTTCCCTACACCGGCTCAGTGTGTGAAGTTGATTTCTTTTATGCCTCTGTTGTGATAATGCTGGAATACTGCTGGTAACAGTGTGGTACCATTCACTCACTGGTTCACCAAAATCATTGACATCTGAGTAGCTATGAAGAAACATCCAAAGGCTGGAGAATCTACACCGACACATGACTTGAACATTCATTATGAGATTTTGCATGTTTTTATCTATTAGTCACTACTTGCATGTCAAGAATACATTGAACAATAATGTTGATTTGAAATTAAGAAGATCTGTGAATGAACATGGCTATGTTAAAGCTGACATGCCATGATATAAATGAACTAACATTAAAGGGGGTATTAACCCAGTTCTCTCACAGTAGAGTATTTGCATTTTTACTTTTCATGTGCCAGTTTTGCATAAAAGATAAAGTATGCTTTAATCAATGTTCTCAGAGGAACATAGATTTATTGAAGTGTTTCCGCCAAGCCACTAAATACAGGCAGATATTTTTTTTAAGATTAGGCAGATGACTGAGATAAGAATTTCAGGTATGTGTCAAGTCAGTAACTTGATTTCCATTTTCTGTTGTTTGGGTTGATGCAGAACCAGGCAATGTATAAATAGTTAAACATATACCCTAAATCTTTGATTCAACTTTTTGTTTTGATGAAAACTTATGTATCCCCCAAAACACAGGAACTTCATTTCTAATTATCACAAATTCACAAATGTTATCACAAGTCCTAGTTGTTCAAATATATACAGACCAGCATGTCTATGTATTAAATGCTTAGTAATCAGGTTAGTTCTACCACATCCTTGTAACATGAAAAATAGTTGAAGAAGACATTCTGATTCAGCATGAAGACATGAGGCAGACCCAGGCTAGCACTCTGTGGGTTTACCTGTACATTTTCATACATTGCTAAGGAGTAATGAAGTCCTGTGTAAATACATCATCAAATTACCTTCTTGTTTGTGTCTGATGTGAAAGTTGAGGAAGACATGAATGCGGCGGCTGTCCTAGGCCAGGAATGTCGACTGTATCAGCAGTATTCAAAGGCGGAGGAGGAGGAGGAGGAGGATAGATCAATTGCATATCAATTGATGCTTTTGTTGGGATTTCCCTGATCAGTTTTGCAATCTCCAAGTTGGCCTTTGATGTTGACCTCAACTGTGAGAACCATCTTGGCAGAATGATTTATAATACTTCCTATCACATGTCTTGAGAAAGAAGGGGGTTAAGAGCTAATTTAGCGATACTTAGACCTGAAGTTATCTGCCTGATTAAGGCAAGCAGGGATGTGCTCACTGATTGCTATAAGTTTTTGGAATGCCTTTTTGGATTGCAGATGTTTATATTTCTGGAATAGTCATTTTTGAAGCAAACTTTACTTTTACATATAACATTCTGGCACTGTTTAGAGATGGTATCATCACACAGTTGAAGATGTTCATGTTTTGGACAGTTTTGCCTCGTGTTCAAAGAGTAATTCCAGGCAAATTAATTGTGTTCAAGTAAACAGAGCTAGGAATAGTGCATGTATACATGTTTCTTTATCTAATGGTGGTTCTGGCTTGTACAGTCATCATTTGCCCAACAAGGTATTGAAAGACTCCAGAGTGAAAGAGTTGTTCACTTGAAGGATCAGTTGTATATCTGTATACTGCTCCATATGTGGTGTGTGATACATTTGGCCATTTTGTACCTAAGACCTGCTGTCAGTGCAAAAACCTAAATGGAGCAAGACTAGATTTTGCTTAGGTTCATTCCGAATCTTCCAGCTAACTTTGGCTCCTTTTCAATATTTTATGCATGTAAAAAGAGTTTATTATCTACACATTGCGTCATATGCATGTGTGAGAAGTGTTTGCTCTCTGTTGTATATTAAGTATGTTCGATGTTTTATACATGTAAGAGAAGGAAGGAATACAGAGATGGATCTTCTAATGACAAATTTTATTGTTCTCTGGATAGTGTGAATCCATTTGGTTAAAAGCAAAAACATGCAAATATCACAATCTCCTTAGGTAACAGTTACTGAGTAACAGAATGATAAACTATTTCTATTTATGTAGCTTCATAATCATGCTATATACCTACATGTGACATTGTATGTTATACACAAAGTTCACGACAGTTGGATGGAAGTATAGATATAAATTGACAACTAGTTCAGATTACAAATAATACAATGTTGAACACTGAACATAAAAATGTGTGGAAGTGACTAGAATTTCAGATATGAAACAACTTGGTTTTCAATTGGACTGACATACATATGACTGTTATAAAAATATTTCTAATTTACAGTAATATGAATAAAATCACCAACAAATTCTAACAAGCTTGTTCATAACAATTTCTGATAAACTCACCTTCAAGAGACTTGCTCACAATGAAGCCAAGCTCGGAGTACTATATACTAGGTAATTAGCAATGACAAGATCAGTAAACAGTAAAAACAGAGTTCCGAGAAGTGAAATGTAAATATCACGTTTTGCCAGTGGAGTATGTTGGCAAAGGGAAGCAGCTGATGTGGGCTATCAAACAAGGGATTGCCCTTTTGGCAAGAAAGATAAATTGAAACTTAAAAATTGCATCAGCACTATATAAGGAGAAAGTTATGGAGCAATGTTAAGTCAGGATTTGCCGTATTTTGCTTGATATTGACCAGTGTACTTTGGTGAAGGTAACTCTTTGGGATCGCAACTAACAGAAAACTTTCTTGTTTCATTCCATAACTGCCATACAAGACTATTCTACAAATAACGACAATTTCAGTGAATAATTTACAATTCACTCATAATAAATTATGTTGAACTCTAGGATTAGTGGTACTAAAAGCACATGGACTATATACAAGTTGTTGTGAGGATGACTAACTCGCTTATGCTTGAATGTTATGAATGAAATATTTCCACATCATGGCATGTCTATCAAATGTAACCTACTGTGAACGTAAAGCAAATCACTACGAGCAAGGAACATGTCCACACATTGAAACAGTTGTGTTTGATCTCCACAGTCTTATGTGTCTGTGGCAGGTGTGTTTGATCTCCACAGTCTTATGTGTCTGTGGCACGTGTGTTTGATCTCTGCAGTTTTATGTACCAGTGAGAAGTGTTTGATCTCCACAGTGTTATATTCCTGTGACAGGAGTGCTTGATCTCCACAGTGTTATATTCCTGTGACAGGAGTGTTTGATCTCCACAGTCTTATGTATCTGAGGCAGGTGTGTTTGATATCCATGGCTTTATATGCCCGTGACAGGAGTATTTGATCTCCATGAAATACTTGTTTCTGTAGTAACAATGTGTTTGGGAATTCAACATGGAGAAACGTTTTGGAACCGCAGATATATTGTATGTGTGCTTCACTCAGTATGTTGAAACTGGGACTCTATCATGCATGCCGTTGTGTGTGACTTCTAACTTTTGTGATGTCACAAATACATAAATACAGAATGGTTACAGTGAGCTAAGTCAATATGGATATCGCAATTTGAAAATTGAAAGCAGCTGGACTAATACTTGTCTTTGTTTCCAGTGAGACCATGCGACTTGACACAGGCTTGATTGTGGAGGTATGGAACAAAGGAATGTTGTGGGACAAACTCATCGGACTCCACTGGCTCCCCCTCACCAAAATACACCACTCCAACCAGGTAAAAAACATACCTCTCATCACAATATTCCACTCCAGCCAGGTAAATAACTCACCCTTCACCACAATACACCATTCTATGTAGGTAAATAACATACCTCTCATCACAATATTCCACTCCAGCCAGGTAAATAACTCACCCTTCACCACAATACACCATTCTATGTAGGTAAATAACATACCTCTCATCACAATATTCCACTCCAGCCAGGTAAATAACTCACCCCTCAACACAATACACTGCATGTGCCTGTATTTACTCCAGGAGACTAAGTGAAGCAATTAACTTGTGTGCTGATGAGTACTAAATGCCAGCTTGACAGGATATGAAGCCAGTATTTATCAAAGCCAAGTTTACAAACTTTATGCATTGGTCATATAAAGTTATTCACATAACTGAACACCCTCCCACCCAGAGTTCCTTGGGACCAGCTTTGTACCTCTCTCGCATTGTAACATCTTGCATTGTCCATTCAAGATAGCACATTTGTTTTTCATCTGTTTTTCTTTTATTTCGTAACTTAGATACATGTATGTATCATATGTTTTTCTTTCAGTGAGAAAGGATTCTAAAACATGAAAACTGTTGCCATTCGCATGTACATAAATTGTTAACTTTGGCTCTGTGTCTTCACCTGACATCATCAAAGCCCAACAGAGAGTGATATGGTCACTTTGATGTGATTGTAATTTATGTTATGTAGATTACATTCCATGGCAAAAGAAATCTCTAATTTGGGACACTGAAGACATGTTAAGCCCACTTTACTGAAACACCTGGAGGCTTTCTGTAGAAAAATGTTCTGTTGAGATATGTTGTGTCTAATATCCCCTATAAACAGTTATTCTATGAAATCAAGTTCATTTGAAACAAGAGGTTGGCATCATTAGAGATGGCTAGTGTCTGATGTTGATGTTGGGGTGTGTTTTGTTTATCTATTCATGTATGCTACACTCTTGTATTGTGTGGTCTGCCAAGTCAGATTACTCTAAATGTTTATTAAATGTGAATATTGTGTATTAATTGTGAACATTGTATATTAAATGTAAACACTGTATGTTAAATGTAAACATTATGTATTAGATGTGTGTTTTCTTTGACAGGAGGGGGAGGGAAAGTGGCTGTCCTTGGAGGCGGAGCTTATTATGCAGAATGGGGAAGTGGTTGGCACCCAACACCAAACTGGTCACAATGTCCTCATTGATGCTCGCTTTGAACTGCCATATGGTAAGATGTAGAATGAAGGATATTTTACACGAAGTGCCATATGGAAAGATGTAGAATGAAGGATAGGTTACATGAAGTGCCATATGGTAAGGAGTGGAATGAAGGATAGGTTACATGAAGTGCCATATGGTAAGGAGTGGAATGAAGGATAGGTTACACGAAGTGCCATATGGAAAGATGTAGAATGAAGGATAGGTTACATGAAGTGCCATATGGTAAGGAGTGGAATGAAGGATAGGTTACATGAAGTGCCATATGGAAAGATATAGAATGAAGGATAGGTTACATGAAGTGCCATATGGAAAGATGTAGAATGAAGGATAGGTTACATGAAGTGCCATATGGTAAGGAGTGGAATGAAGGATAGGTTACATGAAGTGCCATATGGCAAGATGTGGAATGAAGGGTAGGTTGCATGAACTGCCAAAGTTATTACGGTGACCATTGTAGTCAGTGTTTGGTGTAGGGTCTGTGAGAGAGTGATCCAACTACAGAGATGCCAGTCTCCATGATTTTATTGTAGTCTCTACAGATTTTAGCCTCAAACTGAGCCAATCTGATTGTACTAGAAATTCTATAAAATTTGAAAGTCATCTTAAAATTTGAAAAAAATTCATTAAAATTCGGATACCTAGACAAAAACATTTATTTTCATTTATTAAATACATTTTTGCCAAAAAGAGCTAGATGATGAGAAGAAATGTAAAGCTGATAATTTTGAAATCTTGTGTTGGAGGTGTGTGAAATAAGTGTTATCTTATCTTTCGCAGAATCCATCAAGCATTTAGATGACTGCTAATTTTATGTGCAAATTACTAATTATGATCACTGAAATGACTATTTGCAGCCCTTTGGGGTTGGCATCTCAGCAACTATGTGTGAAGGAGAGACATACGTGTCTCACCCAGTGATACTATACTTTCATTCATTGTCGTAGGTTTCACTAGTGATGTATTTGATAAGCTGTGTTTCTGTTTGAATTGAAGAGTCTTAGGAGTGTTTGATTATGTATTTACTCAGTTGTTCGAGAACATTTTTGCTGTAGAACCTGAATATATTATTGATTGACAACTTTAACATTAGATATATAGTATGTGAAAAATGATCTTTAGCTGTATGGCTGTTTTTGAAGGATTTGATTATAAATAATTTTACAGTGTATAAGCTGATATATAGATGATGCAGTCTGATGTATATTTGGATCTCACACCCTGTCATTCATGATATCTGGTCTTTACATGAACATCTGTGATTATGTGAGAGGTTTCTGTATGACTGGTACTCCTTTTCTGCCAGCCGTTTCCTTTGCTGTTATGTCATTGTTCGCACATTAAGGTGTGCAACGATCATTTAGAAAGATTCAAGACAGGAGGATTTAGATTTTCAGTGTGTTGAAATCAGCTGAATACTGAATGAATCACTCATAAAATGATCATAAGTCAGTGATAGATGAAACCTTTGTTCATGTGGAAGGATTTGGAAAAATGCAACTGTGTCATCATTAGCTCATCTTGATATGCCGGGTAGTCAGTCGGCATTTTCAGAGATGGAATCAAGCTGTATACTGCAGTAAATGTAAACTAGTTGTATACTTCAGTGCATGTAAACTTGCCGTATACTTCAATAAATACAAACTATAGCTGTATACTTCAGTAAATATAAACTAGCTGTGTACTTCAATAAATACAAACTATCTGTATACTTCAGTAAATATAAACTTGCTGTATACTTCAGTAAATGTAAACTTGCTGTATATGTCAGTAAACATAAACTATCTGTATACTTCAATAAATACAAACTATCTATATACTTCAGTAAATGTAAACTTGCTGTGTACTTCAATAAATGTAAACTTGATGTATACAACAGTAAATGTAAACTTGCTGTATACTTCAATAAATACAAGCTACCTGTATACTTTAGTAAATGTGAACTTGCTAAATATAAACTAGCTGTATACCTCAATAAATACAAACTAGCTGTATACGTCAGTGCATATAAACTTGTTGTATACTTCAGTAAATATAAACTAGCTGTATACTTCAGTAAACATAAACTATCTGTATATTTCAGTAAACATAAACTATCTGTATACTTCAATAAATACAAACTATCTGTATACTTCAGTAAATGTAAACTTGCTGTGTACTTAAAAAAATGTAAACTTGATGTATACAACAGTAAATGTAAACTTGCTGTATACTTCAGTAAATGTAAACTTGCTGTATACTTCAGTAAATGTAAACTTGCTGTATACTTCAGTAAATCTAAACTTGCTGTATACTTCAGTGCCTGTAAACTAGCTGTATACTTCAGTAAATGTAAACTTGCTGTATACTTCAGTAAATGTAAACTTGCTAAATATAAACTTGCTGTATACTTCAGTAAATGTAAACTTGCTAAATATAAACTTGCTGTATACTTCAGTGCCTGTAAACTTGCTGTATACTTCAGTAAATCTAAACTTGCTCTATACTTCAGTGCCTGTAAACTTGCTGTATACTTCAGTGCCTGTAAACTTGCTGTATACTTCAGTAAATCTAAACTTGCTCTATACTTCAGTGCCTGTAAACTTGCTGTATACTTCAGTGCCTGTAAACTTGCTGTATGCTTCAGTAAATGTATACTTGCTGTATGCTTCAGAAAATGTAAACTTGCTGTATATCACAGTAAATTTTAACTAGCTGTATACAACAGAGGATGTAAGCTTTCCACAACTGATGCAAATCTAATCATGCTTCTTTTCTTTGAAGTTTTTCTTTGAAAATCAGTGTTGTTATTTGAAGTAATTTCTTATCACAAGAGGAAACTCATTTGCACAGTTCCCTAGGGGTCTGCCTTGTTTTTGAAACATATTGTGCTTTTCAGTGACATTTACAGAAACTGTAGGCTTGATAGATTATTCTATAAGAATGTTTTACACTGTGCCATTTAGTTTTGAATTTGATACACATTAGTAATACCTATTGGAGCAACAGTCATTTGTAAGGTTAACTCCAGTGCTGTTGCAGCACAGTTTTTAACCTATCCTTCAAATTAAAGTCACTTGTCAGGGTGAGCGTCAGGTCCTGTAGTACTGATGTATGTGTGAGACTTCATAAGGGCAATCACTAACATATCCTTGTACTTTGACTGACTTCAGATGTTGTTGCAGATCTGCCTGAGGCAGAGGCCGCTGAGTTGCAAAACAAGCTCTTAGTCCTCAACACAATGAACCAAGAGGTACTTCTCGCATGTGTCCAGCATAGCCAGTGTTCCTTGTTGAATCCCACCCACCTAAAATCTCTAACTGACCAATTGATTTCATGCACTGCTTGCTGATCAGATCGGTTTGCCTGCTCCACTTGAATGCTTCACCTGTATTCCCACTCACCTGTCTTTCTTTGTACTTACCTGTACTCCTTCTTCCATTCCATATTCATATTCCCAATGCACCTGTTGTCCCACTTACCTGTATTTGTCACACTTTTATACATTCCCCACTCACCTGTATTCAGCAACCCTCTGAATTTGAACTCGGTTGAATTCCCTGCTATCAGTACTTGTCACTTGTTTATATTTACCCTCCATCTGTATTCCCCACTCACCTGTATTCTCTGTATTCCCCGCTCATGTATACTAACCTCCTATTTGTATTTTCCACTCACCTGTATTCACTAGCTATTGGTATTCCACATGCACCTTTATTCACCAGACATCTGTATTCCCCTCTCACTTATATTTACCTCCCATTTGTATTTCCCACTCACGTATATTCACCAGCCATGTGTATTTCCCACTCACCTATACTTACCTCCCATTTGTATTCCCTGTTCACCTGTATTCACCAGCTATGGATATTCCACACACACCTGTATTAACCTGCCATCTGTATTCCCCACTCACCTACACTTACCTCCAATTTGTACTCCTCACTCACCTGTATTCACCTGCCATCTGTATTCCCCACTCACCTATATTTCGAACCAACTGTCAGCTGCCTTTGTATATACCTGTGAACAGTGCTTGTCACTCACCTGTATTTGCCAGCCAGTTTTTTCTTATGTACTGCTCTCAACCCAAATCTGTATCCATTTATTCATCACTTTTTTTAACAGTTGACATTACTTATTTAAATATTGCCATATCTTTGTTTTTTAAATCATACATTATATGCTTCGTATCACCAGCAGATCATCACACGCAGATTAGAGCTATATTGGCATTCAGCATCTCATACTTGTAAGAGACAGTCATCGTACTGAATAATCAGATGCTGTGACTTCATACATGTCATTGTCTTATAGTTGCATAGATGAATGCTCACATTGTCTAAAACCAAATTGTCTGGTCCAGTGTCAATTATTTACAGACCCCCTTGATATAGACCGAACCTGCTGAGTGCAGTGTTATACAGACACAGATATAAACCAGTAGAGAGTCATTGGTGCTTGGGCTCATTGTTACTCACACCCTGATTAGTGTTGAGATCTTAGGAAATGTAAATTATGTCCTTTGAGGAAATTGGGAATGTGAATTATTTATGCATGGTTTTGTCAGCAGTAACAGTGTCTCACAGTTGAACACCTGAAGAATATTCCACCTGAACCCTCTGCCGTCATGTTCTTACAAGATAGCTTCTCCTGATGGTGCATTCAGGTGTGACACATTACATACACATGTTCCCGGCCAAAGGATCTTCATTGTGTTAGGCACTATTGATAATTTCTCCTCCCTTTCTGTTGTGATATATATCTGTGACTTAATCGATTTTGTCTCAGCAATTTAGATTTGTTGTTATTTTATCAACAGATGCTTGCTTTACAAGAACAACCACGACGGCCACCATCCTATTCTCAGTGTAAGTTCAGTAAGATTAGATATTACATCTGTAGACAGAAGCTTATGTAGTAGTCCAATGTGATCTATACCACTTTCCTCCATCAGTAGAAAGCCAGAACAAATATTCTACCCATCCCAAATATTCTACGAATCCCAGATGGGACTCGACTTAAAGGAATTACAATCTATACTTTACTAAGAAAGTGTAATCCCAAATACAACATATGTTACATTGTACACTTTAGTTATGAGAACTAGTTTTGTTTCTTTTTGAAAGATTCAAATTTCCCTTGAAAATGGACAGTATGCATATGTATCTATGTACAATTGCTCTGAATAAGTTAAGGAATACCTTCTTTATATATGAATCTGTCTTTTTACATCCTTAGAGAAATAGATACATATGGCTGATTCATGGATGTGAATGTCAGATATGTTTAACTGTGAAGTCTATTGTCTGATCTACTGATGAAGAAAACACAATTAGCCCCTAGTTGGAGACAGTTGAGCGTGAGGGTGATTATTGAAAGTGACAAATTGACAAAATGACACACATATTGCTAGTGATAAGTGTCATACGGGTTGTGACAGCTGAGAAAATGACACAGATATGTGTTGTGTTCATTGACATACACACACACACACACACACACACACACACTAGTAGTGACACAGCTGAGAGACTGCCACACATGTAGCTATTTTTGAGTGACACATGTGACTAGTGACACAGCTGAGAGAATGACACACATGTGGCTATTTTTGAGTGGCACATGTGACTAGTGGCACACTAGAGAGAATGACGCACATGTGAGGTGACTCAGTTGAGGAGATGCGCTGTGTTATAAGCCAGTGCCTTGTAGCCATGCTTTTCTGTGGTATATTATTGTATCAAGTGACCGATGAGTACCTGTTGGTGGGCAGGACATATACAAGCAGCCTCATGGATCACCATTATATGTGGTTTGACAGGTCAATATAGTGCTGTCAGCTTCACTTCTCTCCTGGCCCAGTGGCCATCATGGCAACATACACATTAACAAACTCTTGTTATTAATTCCACACATTCATTACCATACAGACTCAACAAGCAAATCTATTGGGAGACTGTGTTTAAGACAATTTGGAGACAGCCATAGCACATTTTTCAGTCTTGGCATGTGGTTTGTTGTCAACCTTTCCGCCTCCATGATGGAGAGGAGTGTCTGGCACTGCAGACATGTGCATACTTTCCTTGAGGTTAAAGAATCAGCAGCAAGGAAGATGAGTAGACAGGATGCAGCCAGTGATGGCGGGTGTTGTGATTGCTCTCCAGCATATGGCCAACTATCTCCAGCTGGTTGTGGCATCTAGGCTGTCATCATGTCAGTGTTTCTGCATCACCTAATTTCAGGTTGCCATGCTGGTACATGTTCTCCTCTTGTATTTGTGGAATTTAGATTCGTGGTCTGTGACATGCAGATTGTGACATGACTTGAAAGTGAGGTCTGTGACATGCAGACTGTGACATGTGACCTGTGAGGGGAGGTCTGTCACATGTGACAGTGAGGTCTGTGACTTGCAGAATGTGACCTGTAAGATGAGGTCTGTGACCTGTGAAGTGAGGTCTGTATTATGCAGACTGTCACTTGTGACATGTGACCTCTGATGAGAGGTCTGTGACATGTGATTGCTGAAGTGATGTATGTGACATGGGAGGTGAGGTATGTATCATGTGACCTGTGAAGTTAGGCCTCTGACTTTTGGCCCATGAGGTCTGTGACATGACACCACTGAAGTGAGGTCTGTGACCTGTGAGATGAGGTCTGTCACGTGTGACTGCTGAAGTTAGTGTCTGTAACATGTGATCTGTGAAGTGAGGTCCATTACATGTGGCCTGTGAGATGAGGTCTGTGACATGTGACCTGTGAAGTGAGCGTCTGTGATGTGGGACCAGTGAAGTGAGGTCCATGACATGTCATCTGTGAAGTGAAGTCTGTGACATGCAGACTGTCACATGTGATCTATGTTACTAAGTGTATCACAACACCTATGACATGTGATCAGTGACATGTGAACAAAGATATATGGGTATGTGTACAATTATTTGCTACCTCTAATGTCTAGAGTATTTAAGGAAACACACTTATATCATTCCTGTGTTGGACTGAACAAAGGTGAACAAGCTGCTGAGCACAGTTGTATCCAGGAATTTATTATTATAGGTTTGAATTCCTTGATTATCCTTGATTATGTCTCTCAGTTTTTTTCTGGCACCATTTCCTATCATCTGGTTTCATAATAGTGGTACATATTCAATGATTACATCTTGGAGAACTTTCATGCAACATCAAGTTGACACATTAGGATTCACATCCAGATATTTGACCGGTGAAACATCATATAGGCTGTCTATGAGATACAACCATGATTTAACCATCTATTCTTGTCATTTACATATTAAACCTGAAATGCAGCTGTCATTACTATTGTCATCAAATCTGTTTCAGCTGGCATGTCTGAAGACAGTGACTACACCAGTGATGTCAACTTCCCCCTACAACACCAGCACAACACATCTGCACACCAATACCGAAGCCACCCAGACCATCCCTACAGGTTGCGGGAGGACCGTGACTACCCGCGCTTCGACTCATTCGACCGCTCATTTGACAGAGGGTTTGAACGAGAGCCAGACTACTACCAAGATGGCAGCCTGTACCAGCCGGGTCGCAGTGACACTGACTCAGAACCCTTATACTACAATAGTCGACCCAACAGTCGGCCTCAATCTTTCATTAATGACAGGTGAGCTTTCTTTTGACAGGTAATATTTTTTAATTGTAATAGGATCATTACTAACCTGTACAGTAAGAATTTGTCGTGATTGCTCCATCCTTTGACACTTTTTGATGTAGTTTTTGTCAAGATGTTCAACAAAGCACTTTTCACAGTGTAGACCCTGTTACATCAGTCTTGTGATTGTGAGAAATGTTTGCAGTTGTTGGACAGTGTTTGTTTTGTGTGACAGCTTATTGGAGTTACCTGACATTGTTTTGTGAGATGTGAGATGAGTTTTCTACCTGCCACTGTTTCAGTATGATGAGCCCTGCAAGGTGAGCTGTTTGACACAGTTCAGTAGATCTGCCTGTAGTGTGTTTACATAGTACAAGTGCATGATGAGCAGTGCATGTTTTACCTGCCAAATCTAACTTGGGATCACAGAGGCCTTAGATTCAGACATATTTCTGTGAAAACTTGTTAACAATCCAATTGTGCTCTAGATATGACAGTTTAACAACTTTCTTACAAAAAAATTGAATTTGATTCTTTGATAAGTTTTTCTTTTTATTATGTCAGAAAAGACTGTTTTATTTTGGCTTTGCACATTTATTCAGTGTCATTAAAATCATATCATAGAAGTAGCTACCACGACAAAAGATCTGAGGACATTCCATTGTGATCTTTCCTGAACTTTGCCCTTCGAATGAAATCAACATTAGCTTTCAGCATTAGTTTCAAAGTCCTTGTGGACATCCATTCCATACTATACTTTGAAAATATTGGCAAAGTTGTTGATTCAAAATTTTAAACCTGAATAACAGGAGATTCTGTAATGTCTGATTAGGGCCCAGATTGTACTTCCTACAGGTTGTGTGAAGTCTCCTCTCTTGCATTGTTTTTGTGATTGTTAAAGCAAATATCAATGAGATTTTACTTAATCACAGTCCCTATCTTAACCTTAAAGGGTTACATAGTAACTGCCACTTTCAGTCTTGATGTTGGATCTCAGATCAGATGAAAGGTCATGTGAGTGTATATCCTCCGATCTGTATGCAAATGTAATGGCAACTAGCACAAGGATCTGATTGCATTGAAACTGCACCTTTTCATAAACTCTTATCACAGCATAAGTAGAGTACACAGTTTACAACACACCTTACAGGTGTGATCACTTCGGTATCCAGTAGGTAGTCACTGTATTCGTCTTCCTCATCAATAGATGTTTTTTATTGATCAATAGTCTTCTCAGTACCGTTAGTTAAAGGTCACCTTTCATCTCACTGACTGACATGTCTCAGATGTACAACTTTGTGTTCGTCTTTACATGATTTTCATTCATTTTGAAATTCTGACAAGTAATACAAAGATCTGGAATCTCCTCTTGGATTATTTTCCTCAGGAAAAATTCAAAGGCTATCGTTTCCACTTTATTTAAGTTATTAGTATTTTCCTTATGCATGCTTTTTATCTTCTGTGCTTTATTGTAGTATATTTTTTTATAAAAATATAATCACAATCATAATGCAAATGATATTCAAATGTTAAATCAATTAATGAATTGATATAACTAGGATCCTTCTGGGGATGAAAAATGTACCTTTTCAAGGTACTAGAACTTCTTTGTGAGTGCCATTTTACCTGCTTTGAGAAGTAATGGGTAAATGGTAGGTGGTATCTGCTTAATCTGGTATCTCTTAGATTTGCATCTACATCTTGAAGTAAACATGGGGAAGTTGTTGAGTCTTCCAAGCTCTTCACGGGCACACCCCTGTGGAATATTTGGGAGGAACTTGAGGTTCTGTCTCCTGTTCTCACACAGTGGGGAAATTCTGGAATCGAGTTGGTCCCCAGTAAAGTTGACTACAATTGATGAAAGGCTCTGTAACAATTGTGATGATTGGTGCAAATGCTGTCAGTCACTAGTGGGAAAAATCCACTATCTATTATAGACGGGCAGGAGTAACTGAGTGATTGCAGATTGCTTGCTCATGTTTTCATTCCTGTTAAGAACTGCCTTGATTGTATCTGTCTCATAAGTCCATGCACTGAGATCCTGATGGTATCTTGCCCATTGGACCATACACTGGAGTTGGTGTTACTGATGGTATCTCACCCATCGATCCATACACTTTGGTTGGTGTCCCTTATGATATCTTGCCCACCGGACCATACACTGTAGTTGATGTTCCTGATGCTATCTCTCCCATTGATCCATACACTGTGGTTGGTGTTACTGATGCTATCTCTCCCATTGATCCATACACTATGCTTGGTGTTACTGATGGTATATCTCCCATCGATCCATACACTGTGGTTGGTGTTACTGATGCTATCTCTCCCATTGATCCATACACTGTGGTTGGTGTTACTGATGCTATCTCTCCCATTGATCCATACACTGTGGTTGGTGTTACTGATGGTATCTCTCCCATTGATCCATACACAGTGGTTGATGTTACTGATGGTATATCTCCCATCGATCCATACACTGTGGTTGGTGTTACTGATGGTATATCTCCCACTGATCCATACACTGTGGTTGGTGTTACTGATGGTATCTCTCCCACTGATCCATACACTTTGGTTGGTGTTACTGATGCTATCTCTCCCATTGATCCATACACTGTGGTTGGTGTTACTGATGGTATCTCTCCCATTGATCCATACACTGTGGTTGGTGTTACTGATGGTATCTCACCCATTGATCCATACACTATGCTTGGTGTTACTGATGGTATATCTCCCATCGATCCATACACTATGCTTGGTGTTACTGATGGTATCTCACCCATTGGTACATACACTGTAGTTGATGTTTCTGACGGTATCTCTCCCATCGATCCATACACTGTTGTTGATGTTCCTGATGGTACAAGAGTCTTAGAATGGCATTTAGAAGTGATACACATAAAGACAAGAATTTATAGATGTCAACTTTCTTATTATGATGGACATGATGTTTCAGAGTATAATCTTACTCCTTCATCAGTTCAAAATACAGAAGTTCACATCCAAAATTTTCTCACCTTTAGAAATGTTTAGTTCTTCACGTTGCTCTGTTTTGTCGATATTTATTAAATGACTACCTGTAATTACATTTTGGCACAGAGACACCATAATGAAAATAGATATCATCTAGCAAACTGAATACATCAACTCAGCTCATACATTATGCATGAAGTAATAGCAGATTCCAGCTACTGATATTGGCCCACAATATTTCCACTTGAATATTCACTGGCTGAAAAAAATGCCACCATATTTGCATAATCATCATGCTGCAGTGTATTTTTCAAAAGCAGATGCATAAATTAACTTCAATACATGTTTCAAACTGTTTTGGTATTATATTATCTAAAGGTTGGTTTCACAGATCAGATCATCCATTATGGATCTATAGACCAGATCATTTGATCTGTACACCTGATGATTAGTCATGGATCTGAAAACCAGACCATCAATTATGGATCTGTAGACCTGGTTATCAATCATGAATCTGTAGACCTGATCATCAGTTATCGATCTGTAGACCAGATCATCAGATCTAAAGACCAGATCATTAATTATGGATTTTTAGATCTGATCATCAGTTATGGTTTTGTCGATATTTATTAAATGACTGCATGTAATTACATTTTGACACTGAGACACTATAATGTAAATAGATATCATCTAGTGAACAGAATACATTAACTCAGCTCATATGTTATGCATGAAGTAATAGCAGATTCAAGCTAATGATATTGGCCCACAGTATTTCCACTTGAATATTCACTGGCTGAAAAAAAATGCCACCATATTTGCTTAATCATCATATTGCAGTTTATTTTCAAAAGCAGATGCATAAATTAACTTAAATAAATGTTTCAGACTGTTTTTCATTTTATATTAGCTAAGGTTGGTTTCATAGATCAGATCAGCAATTATGGATTTGTACGTCAGATCTTTGGTTCTATAGACCAGACGTCCATTGTGGATCTGTAGACCTGATCATCAGTTGTGGATCTGTAGATCTGATCATAAATCATGGATCTATAGACCAGACCATCAATTATGGATCTGTAGACCTGATCATCAATTACAGATGTGTAGACCTGATCATTGCATCTATTGAAAAGACCATCAATTGTGGATCTGTAGATGAGGTCATCAATTGTGGATCTCTAGACATGATTATCAGTTATGGATTTATAGACCAGATCATCAGATCTGTACACCAGATCATCGTATCTGTAAACATGATCGTCTATTATGGATCGGCAGACCTAGATCATTAAATATGGATTGGGTTTCAGGTATGACTAGAGACCCATCCATGATCAGTAACTTGTGTAGACGCACCATGGTCAGAGCTGATCAACCCGGATAGATTCTGGCCACTATGAACCTGTGTGCTATTGCACAAAATATTCTTATTTTGCATAAAAACGATGTTAAGCCTAAGTTATGGTATGGGAATTTAGAGTCACTATGGTGCTGAGATAGCGTCTTGGTCTCTTGCATTTGCCATGGAACATTTTTATAAAGTACATGGCTGGATTGTGAAGAAGTCACTATACACTATGTGTATCTTGTGAGTGAGTTAAGAACATTTGGGACAATTAAGTGGGTATCACAAAAGTTTCAGCAAGCTAGGTTCCTACATTTGTCACATGAGAATTTACATTGTCTTTAAGCAAACTCACCTGTTTCAGTTATTTGTAACCACACATGGGTTAGTGTTGGGTTCAGAATTCACAGCCAGAGACTAAACAACAGTCACAGGAGGGGAAACTTCTTCTCAGTAGAAGATTTGTTTAAAAGATATTAATATAATACTGTTCAAAGTTGACACATGGTCACTCCTGAGGGAGACATGTAAATGGATGCTGTATTGAATAAACTTTTGAAATGTCAAGACCAGAATCAAGCAAGGGTTTTTGTTGTCTGAAAAAAGTTTCCATATATTATATAGCTTTTATCTTTGTGCACTTTATGTAGACATAGTTTGTGTATTGAAGCTTGCCATTTGAAATATTGTGTACATACTACCTTTCGAATAACAAGTCTTTATGGATGATCATAATCTTTAATATACAATATACTGTTTTCAGGCATGGGCAAACAGTGTAAATATTTATACTGAAATGTCAGGAATGTATGATAACGAAGTGGATCATCCTCAAAGACTTGTCATTCCTTTTACTTAAAACTTCTAGAATGCCTCTTAAACATTTCATATTACCTTTACATTTTGAAAGTAGAAGTTGTGTGGTTCTCTTTTGGTATTTTTTCCAGTGATGTTGGCAATCAACAGGCCCCTTTTCCCCAGACTGCCAACTAAAATGGGAGCTTTTTGGGGAGTTTGTGTTGTCTCCCACCTAGTGGTCAAGTCTTATACTTCTATGATGACATTTGTGACAGGTCACCAAGTCTTTACAGACACACTTCTATTTCAGCCCAGCCATGAGTCGTAACTCTTCCATGAACATGAGTCGTCAGAGCACCCAGGACTATAGGTCAGTATAGGTCACACTTCAGCTTTCAGCTTTGTATCACACTCAGGCACTAGACTTCAGCTTTGTATCACACTCAGGCCCTAGACTTCAGCTTTGTGTCACACTCAGGCCCTAGACTTCAGCTTTGTGTCACACTCAGGCCCTAGACTTCAGTTTTGTATCACACTCAGGCCCTAGACTTCAGCTTTGTATCACACTCAGGCCCTACACTTCAGCTTTGTATCACACTCAGGCCCTAGACTTCAGCTTTGTATCACACTTAAGCCCTAGACTTCAGCTTTGTATCACACTCAGGACCTAGACTTTAGCTTTGTATCACACTCAGGCCCTACACTTTAGCTTTGTATCACACTCAGGACCTAGACTTCAGCTTTGTATCACACTCAGGACCTAGAGTTCAGCTTTGTATCACACTCAGGCCCTAGATTTTAGCTTTGTATCACACTCAGGCCCTACACTTTAGCTTTGTATCACACTCAGGCCCTACACTTTAGCTTTGTATCACACTCAGGCCCTAGAATTCAGCTTTGTATGAAAGTCCGGCGTTAGACTTCAGTATACTATGAAAGTAAAGCTTTAGACTTCAGTATACTATGAAAGTAAAGCTTTAGACTTCAGTATACTATGAAAGTAAAGTGTTAGACTTCAGTATACTATGAAAGTAAGGCATTAGACGTGGGGGGAGTACCAAGGATGACGCAGTAGTGAAGACTGAGGATTATAGGTGGGGAGGGGCAAGAATTATGGTATGACGGGCTGAAAGGATTATACCACAGTTACTGAGGCCAAGGATTACAGTGAGCATGTGACATCCAAGGTTTTAGCATACTTATGTCGGGTCCAATACCTAGTGTGGGTGAATCAAGCCCAGGGATCATGGTTTTTATGCATGACACCCAACATTTATTGGTTGTTGAAGTTACAGAATACATTTAGGTGTGTAATATGTCTGAATTAGCTATTATAAGAATGTGATGCCCTTGATAAAAAATATCCCAAGCCAGATATACCAGTTTATATAGAAGTCGCAAAATGCAGTAAAGACCTTGTACACCCTGCTTTGTATACAGACACTATTGTTGTAGTTCTTACAATGGTATGACACAAGCCTACAGCTGTATATGAGGTGCAGATAGTTGTAGCTTGGGGGATGTTTGGTCTGTAACATCAGTGATACATCAAGTACTGACAGTACAGCAGTCAGGTAGTTGCTGGAAGGGAGGTTGAACTTTGGATGTTATACAAAAGGAACGCAATCATAGTTAACAGCATGACAGAGATGATAGTTACAGACTGCCTCAGCATCTCTGAGGAGACAGTAGTCCTTCATCATTTTGCATTGATGAGTATTCTTAGCCTTGCTTCAACAAAGATTCACTTACCCTGCAGTCTAGAATGCTTCTTTATGGATGTGTAAAAGAGATGAGTAAAGGCAGATTAGATTGTGATTGTTTGATTGTGAATGTATTGGGATAATTTCAATACACACTGACTATGTTGTGATAATTTCAATACACACTGAATGTATTGGGATAATTTCAATACACACCGACTATGTTGTGATAATTTCAATACACACTGACTCTATGGTGATAATTTCAATACACACTGAATGTATTGTGATACATTTCAATACATACTGTCTGTATTGTGATGCATTTCAATACACACTGTATTGTGATGCATTTCAGTATTGTCACTATACACTGACTATATACGTATACTTGTATGCCTTCATATTGATATTGATTGTATGTTTTCATGCATGTATGTTTGTATTGGATACAGACACTATGTATATATATACTGTGTGCAGATATGTGTTGTATTCCTTGTTTGGCTGTGTTTGTGTTATACAGTTGACAGTATTAATTAGGCAATATTAACATTACTTTGGCTGCCTATCGCCTGAAGTAACCACAAGTTTGCATGTGAATGTATGATTTTTTGCAACAAGGAGTGAAAAGGAACCTCACACACTCACTCACACTCACTCATACCCACTTGCTCTCTCATACCCACCCATTCATAGCCACTTACCCACTCAGTCATACCCACATACCCACTTGCCCACTCACTCTTACCCACTTACCCACTCACTCCCATTCACATACCCACTCACACATACCCATATACCCACTTACCCACTCTCTCTTACCCACTCAGTCATACCCTCCTACCCACTCACACAGACCCACTTACCCACTCACACATACCCTCATACCCACTGGCTCATACCCACTTACCTACTCACACATACCCACTCACTCTTACCCACATACCCACTCACTCATACCCACTCACACATTCCCACTTACCCACTCACTCTCATCCACATACCCACTCCCACATACCCACTCACTCATACCCACTTACCCATTCACTCATACACTCTTGTCCACTCACACTTTCCCACATACCCACTCACACATACCCACTTACCCTCTCACTCAAACCCACTTACCCTCTCACTCATACCCACTTACCCTCTCACTCGTATCCACTTACCCTCTCACTCATACCCGATCACTTACCCACTCACTTTTGCACTCATATCCATCTATTTGCTCATACCCACTTTTTTACTCACTAACTTATACCCACTCGCTCACTCATACCCACTGACCCACTCACTCATGCCCACTTACCCACTTACTCGCTCACTATACCCACTTATCCACTTACTCTTACCCACTTACCCACTCACCTGTACCCACTTACCCACTCTTTCATACTCACTTACCCACTCACACATACCCACATACCCACATACCCACTTACCCTCACTCACTCATACCCGATCACTTTCCCACTCACTTTTGCACTCATACCCATCTACTTGCTGATACCCACTTTTCTACTCACTAACTTATACCCACTCGCTCACTCATACCCACTTACCCATTCACTCATACACACTTGTCCACTCACACTTACCCACATACCCACTCACTCATACCCACTGACCCACTCACTCTTACCACACAGTCACTCATACCCTCACTCACTCATACCCATTCACTCACTCACTCACTCACTTATTTGTGCATAACCTGGTGTGGTCATGATTATTCCCTGTTCTGGTCAGAGCTTTATAGATGATAAATATTTTATGAACCTCACTCTTATTGTTTGAACATTCTGTTTTTAACAGTTTTCTCTATAATAGCCTGACTTGTTCAACAAAATGCATTGATGCATGATCTTCTGAAAGACATGTTGTGCAACTACTGCTACACAAATACAATGTGCCATTTGCAGCTCTTGTAGTCATTAGTGTTATTCATGTGTAATTGCCCCCATCAGTGTGGTACTTAAGTACACAGCTGATCTGCTGGTGACATTTCGCTTGTTGCTGGACAAAGACTGCATGGAAATACACAGTAGAGTTCAAGCTGATGTTAGTAATGTTTACACTTATTGCCAGGGTTGACATTTTGTAACTGTAAACTTGGTGGAAACACCTTTTTACGTTTTACATTTACCATTCGCCTGAACTGGCGTAGAACTGAAACATCTACATAACCTTCTCGATGTCATTTTAGCGGTGCTTGTGTCTGGCTATATTTTCAAGTATGGATATTAAATGGCAAGTCTAAATTGTCATCAACAATAGTTAAAAAAAACCCACAAATTTGTGAACATGTAGTATATGTTTGAGTATATTGGGAAACTGAGCAGAGATGTTGTGAAAATGTGTAGAAATGTGACAAAATGTAATTTTTTTCAGTAACCCATTCTTGTCATAAGGGGGTGACTAACAGGATCAGGTGGTCAGACTTGCTGACTATGCTGACAACATGTCATCATATCCAAATTGTGTAGATCAGTGCTTATGATGTTGATCACTGGACTGTCTTGTCCAGACTCGATTATTTACAATCTGCCACCATATAGCGGGAATATTGCAGAGTGCCATGTAAAACTAAACTCACTCACTCACTGAGTCAGAACTACCATCATTTAGCAAGAATATTGCTGAACATGAAATAAAAAGCAAGACAAAATATAATCAAACATACTAAGATACACAATGTTACACATAGAAGTATTTCAGTGATACAGTGAGTGTAATATACAACAGTCAAACATAGAGACACAGTGCTACTAACTGAAGTCTTGACATGGAGTATGAAAGATTATGTAATTCCAAGTAAATACAGTTACAATAAGCATCCTGGTACAGAGACCGGAACTTGGTGCCATTAGTCCTTATAATTACACACATATCTGTACATTATTGTGTTAAAAGGTCATTGTAATAGCACTAGAAAATTGTTTGGTCTCCATTTGGCCCCAGTTGCTTGCACTGAGGTTCAAGAAATATGTACGGAAAATTTGTGGTAGCCACAGTTTGGAATGGACTGAAAAGTGCCTGCAGTTACTGCTGTGATTGTGGACTGTGGTCAGTAATGCATGTTTTCAAAAACAACCGTCAGAAATTATTTACTTGCAGATTGATATGGCCAGTGTCACAAGCCAGTGTTTGTGTAGCTTGTAGTTGACAGGTGTCGTAGCATTATTACTCTTACCTTGCTCACATTATGTTGTTATGAGCTGTACATTAGCCTTCTGTATGTTATAATGGCCTCTATAACTGTCACTGGTATCTTGTAATAGTCACAGTGGTAGTCACCATATTGTTATGACCTCTACAACTGTATACTGATCTGCATTGTCCTCAACGATAGTCTGCTATTTTGTGATGGCCTTTACAACGGTCTGCAATTCTGTAATGGCCTTTACAGCAGTCTGCTATTTTGTAGTGGCCTCTAAAACAGTCTACTGTGTTATAATGGCCTCAACAATAATTTAGTGTTTTGATTGTACCTAAAATAATCTGCATTGTTGAAATGGCTTTGCAGCAGCTCATATTTTTTGGAACTAACATGTCTTTTCAGCCCTGTCAACAGCCGAGTGTCATCATCTAACGTCAGTCGCCAGAGCACCCAGGATTACTGCAATGATTCCTATGAAGGAACTTACAACAACACAAGTCAAGAAATGCCATCAACAGCTCAGGTTCTGTGGCTCAAGGCCTATGATGGAGTCATCACTCAACTTACCGAGGTTAGTCTGCTTGGTCAACTTACATGCTCCAGTTCTTATCACTCTCTTATGGACCTCAACATTTCGTGGATCTTTTTTTTTTACGATTCTAATATGTTTCAAACACAGGGGAGGGAGGAGATATGGATGGAGTGTGTGGTGAAGCCAGTTGACATATCAGGCTCTTCTAGTCTCAGTTGCATGCATGCATTCATGTGGGTTGGGTGAGTTCTGCCTGGGCACATGAGTGTACCTGAGCGTCCTTTGACATGTTGTGCTGATTTAGTCACAGTTATAAAGAATAGGCGTAGAACAATAGAATCATTAACTAGGGTATTCACCCTTTTTGGGGTAGTAGGGGGCCATGTGGGTAGCATAGTGGTTAAGGCATTCGCTTGTTCCGCCAAAGACCTGGGTTCAATTCCCATATGTGAAGCCCATTTCTGGTGTCTGCCACCATGATATTGCTGGAATATAAAAGTGGTTATTATAAAACCATACTCACTCACTTAAGGGTGGCTGACAGTGAGATCAGTTCACCTCTTTAAGATGCCTCTGTCACCTTCATATCAATCCATACCACAACTATCAATCAGCCAATTATATTCACTAAACATAACACCAGTAAGTGGAAAGTGTATTCATCAATGTCTGATGTGTCCTCACTGATCATCAGTTAGCTTCTCTGTCTCACATACGTGAGCCACAGTTACTTTTTGCAGTCATGCAGTCACAGCAAAGCATAATGTATAACTGAGTGTTGAGGACAACAAGCGATGTACATGTGGAGTGTTTCACTGGATGGTGTGGGGCAGCCATTAACATCAGTAATGGTAATAATAAAACATAAATTAAAACCAAATACATGTATTTCTGTATCTAGCAGGGGATGAAACTCCCAAAAGTTTCAGCTAGACATCTAAATATATATTCTCGACTGATACTAAAATTGTTGTATCAAAATATGATTTAGTGCCACCTATAACAAAAGGGCCATCTTGTTGATATCATGTAGTGCCTTTGATTGTATGTTGTAATTACATACCGGTACATGAGATAATGGGAGTGTGTATGGCTGACAGATTCATCTGATTCAGCATTGGTGCCATGTGTCAATAATTAAGATTTTCGTTGCTTTGAATGTTGTCTGGCTATGTCTAGAAGATACTTATACAGCCATTTAACTAGGTCTTCCTTTTATCCTGAACTATGTGGAGACAATACCCTGCATGGGGAAAGGGACGTGGAGGAATCAATAAGATCTCAAGTAGTGGCTTCAGCCACTGATGTTGTCTGTTAGCAGGTGGCTAGTTGGACAATCAATTCTATCTGTACACAGCTTCTTTCAAACAATATATTTCCTTACAGGAAAGTATTGATTTCCTGTCATTAGTTAGAATGGCTTTACATGTGTTTGTAACAGGCACCTCCCAGTTACTTACGGTTTCCCCCTCCCCTTGTTGATGCATTTTAAGTTCCTTCCCTCCACTTGGATGAACAAGTCTCTTCCTGTTGTTGTTTGAACATTATAGACTTCGCACTATGTGAACATTATGGTTTTTCTCTTGCCTCCCACTTGTGTCGAAATTAAAATTACTTCTTTGTGCTTTTGTGAGCATTATAGTTCCAATCTCACATTTGTGTGATCGTTATAGTTTTGAGCTCACCCTTGAGCCAAAAAAAGGCCTGACCTCTAACTTGTGTGAACACCATAGGTCTGACATCACGCTTGTGTGAACATTAAAGTTCAGACCGCACACTTTTGTGGACATGACAGTTCCTTCTGTGTGAGTTTTTTTCCTACTTTCTTCCTGTCTTGTGTTCATGGTAATATTATTTCCATGGACATTGAAGTTTCTGGATTGACGAACTCACCAACCATAGCTGTTCCTTCTGAAACTAATGAATACAAGGTAGCCAAAGGGTTAAAGGAAATCAGGATGCTAAAAGTTGTATGTAGCTAGTGTGTATGTAATGTTCACCAACAATCATTTCAGCTTTTGCCCTGTGTGTACTTTGATTCATTTATGTTGTCTGTATTTGTTCTCATGCATTTCAAACATGCTGTGAATGATATGAAGCTGAACTTTCAATATAATCATCCCTGCTGATTGCATGCTTGGAGAGAAATCCATGTCTGCAGAATTTCTAGATGTTTGTTTTTGTCATGATAATGTTGATTCAGTCTGCCTGAGCAGTCATATTGGATAACAGCATACTCAGCCATCTTTATATAGCATTATAGTAGCTGGTTATATGCGATGTGTGAAATGTTTTTCATATATCTTCATATGCTCTGAACTATATGGAACATTGACTTGGTTTGAACTGTATGGAACATTGACTTCTTTTGAACTGTATCAAACACTGATGTGGTCTGAACTGTATGGAACATTGTCTTGGTTTGAACTGTATAGAGCACTGACGTCTGAACTGTGTCAACGTGGGCCTGTAGTCATCGGCTCGTGGTGAATTAGCTCATGATTTTGATGAACATCATGTTGACGAAGACAAATGAAAATGTTGATGAAGACAAAGGCATAGTTTAGTCGTTCAAACTTCTTTAGTTGGTTTCACAAGACATGACAAACAAGTATACATGAATGAGGTGAGCGGACTTCCAGCTCAACCCCAGGGCCTTTCCTGCGAGCGGCATAATCCTGCGAGCGGTCGTCCCTACAAAGGAATGCCGGCCTCCACACTCACATCTCACTTCTCACCTCTAGATGTGAGCATACCTATATATACAGTTTTTAACAACAATGGACAAGCAATGATTCAACAATGGACAGCTAGAGAAACAATAGTACTTCCTTCTACAGTTGTTGTGATGACAGACACAGCCAAGGGGGATGACCAATAAAGGCCATAAATGTCATTTACAGTAATTAATGGAAGTGACAAAGAGGAACAAGGTAGCTGACAAAACAATGTACTCTGCGGTAGTGATATAGATCAAGATTGTAGATTGAATAATAATAACTAAATATCATATAGCCTGGCTACATAGTTTTTGGTCTGTAGAAATATTTGGACATGGCTGTCCTGAAGTAGACACTGTAACAACTGTATGGAACACTGACTTGGTTTGAACTGTATAGAACACTGACTTGGTTTGAACTGTATAGAACACTGACATGGTTTGAGTCTGTATAGAACACTGACTTGGTTTGAACTGTATAGAACACTGACTTGGTTTGAACTGTATGGAACACTGACATGGTTTGAGTCTGTATGGGACACTGACTTGTTCTGAGTCTGTATAGAACACTGACATGGTCTGAGTCTGTATAGAACACTGACATGGTCTGAGTCTGTATAGAACACTGACATGGTCTGAGTCTGTATAGAACACTGACATGGTCTGAGTCTGTATGGAACACTGACATGGTCTGAGTCTGTATGGAACACTGACATGGTCTGAGTCTGTATGGAACACTGACTTGTTCCGAGTCTGTATGGAACACTGACTTGGTTTGAACTGTATAGAACACTGACTTGGTTTGAACTGTGTAGAACACTGACATGGTCTGAGTCTGTATGGAACACTGACATGGTCTGAGTCTGTATGGAACACTGACTTGGTTTGAACTGTATAGAACACTGACTTGGTTTGAACTGTGTAGAACACTGACATGGTCTGAGTCTGTATGGAACACTGACTTGTTCTGAGTCTGTATAGAACACTGACATGGTCTGAGTCTGTATGGAACACTTACATGGTCTGAGTCTGTATAGAACACTGACATGGTCTGAGTCTGTATGGAACACTGACATGGTCTGAGTCTGTATGGAACACTGACATGGTCTGAGTCTGTATGGAACACTGACTTGTTCTGTGTCTGTATGGAACACTGACATGGTCTGAGTCTGTATAGAACACTGACATGGTCTGACTTGAATGGAGTCTGCGAAATAGACACTAGCCTGCTAGCCAGTGGCTACTACAAATCAGTCGCGCCAGAAAATTTCCACAGTTACTGAATTTTCAAGGGGTCATATTGTAAATATGTCACTCTCTCTGTCTTGTTAAGTTAGAATACACTTCTAATCAGGCAATATTATGGCTGTAAAAATGTGTTTATCATATTAGCAGCTTAATGATTATACCCATGTCATGCCAAAATATCTTTTTCTCATCAAATTTTGTAATCTTTTGCTTAATTAGTATCTACGTTTAGATTTCGGCCTCTGAATTATTTTTTGGCTAGTAACTTTCAGGCATAGCTACCCCAACTGGCTAGCACAATTTGCTTGTATGGAACACTGACGTGATCGGGACTCAAGGAACACTGATTTGAACTGAACTGTATGGAACATTGATTTGACCTGAACTCTGTGAGACATTGACTTGTAACTTACAAAACATAAGTCAATCAGGACAAGTAGTCAATCCTTCCTCATGTTTCATAAATCATGATCCATGTAAATACTGTCAGTACATTAGGAGATGGTGTGAATGCTTATGATAAAGAAACATAACATTTGTGTTTGTTTTACCTTAACAAATACAAGGGAATCGTTCAAATCCAGATTGTGGAATGCAGTTTTCCCCAGTCTGGACTACACTCTGAGTCCTCGCAAAATTGTTATTAAGCTATCATTAAAGCTAAATCAATTTGCTATGAGAACTATGCTTTGTAACCCAGACAAACACATGTAGTTGACTAAAATCAAATTGGTATGAGAACAATGCTTTGTAACCCAGACATACACATGTAGTTGACTAAAATCAAACTGCTATGAGAACAAAGCTTTGTAACCCAGACATACACATGTAGTTGACTAAAATCAAATTGCTATGAGAACAAAGCTTTGTAACTCAGACATAGCTGACTATAATAACAGTCAGTTGAATAAACATCTCTGTTACTTCTGTTCTCATTTTAATTTTATAGACACACATTAACAAATGTCAGTTAACTCACTGTCGGTTTGAAGTGTTATTATTGACCAATTGCTAGCTGTTTCACATTCACTTGAAGATGAACAGGAGGCATCTGAGTTGACTCATGTTAAAGTTTTGAAAATAGGCACTTTGCAGAGAAGAGCTGTTCTGATATCTCCCTCAAGTTCACAATTTGGAAAACGTGCCTGACAACACTGTATTGTGATATGTGGAAATGTACAGATCAAGAAGCAAACCATGTTAACAGACTTTTTCCAATTGAAGTATTGAGTATAAATATACTGAACATAAATAAAACACAATAGAGAACTATTCAAGTAGTTGCTTGTTCTTAACAAAGGGAGGCAGTGTCTATGGTAACAGAAATATTTGTCTGATACTGACTCTTTAAAATCCAGACAAATGAGTTGGTCCCAGACTGTTGAAGTCTGTAATAGACAGCATCCACTGTAGTGTGTCTGGTTTCCAGTTTGTTGAACCAACAACGACAGTTGCAGTTTTGATATTACAAAAACTCACTCGTCTCTCTGTCTTTCACATTGGTCAAAGGCATTCTTGTAACCCATTAATGTTTGAGTAATTCCAAATGGTTACTCTTTCATACTGTTGTGACGAGACACCTGTCTCCTGATATCTAGTGTACACAATAGGATATAAAAAACAAGGAAGGTCATGATAAGAAATCAATGAATGTTGTCATAAAACATGCATAGATAATTGGATATGTCTCCCCCAATAATTAGATGTGACAAACGCAGAAAATGTAGCAGAGTACTTCATGTATGGAGAGCTATATTTAATTCATAAAGATGACGATGTAACACTGAATTGATCTACAAGCATGTAAGCTGAAGCTTGGATAATATGTGATAAAGTCATCAGGCATGAAAAATAATTAAAACCCAGCTGTTGGCCAGCAGCTGTCCAGAAATACTGAGTTCAGTTTCCTTGTTTGGAGAGCCATACAAAAGTGGTAACGATTTCTGTGCTATCCCAGGTGGGTATCAATAAGAGAGAACTCCGTCTCTTGCACCACTGATTGTATGAATGTTGGATGACTGTTGAAGTTTTACGTACAGATTGAAAAGTGGTATCTGTTGAGGACATGTAGGCCTTCAGTGTCATAATGGATATGTCAGCTGGAGAGGACAAAGCGTCATAATCAATATACCTGTGTTGTCACCTGTGTGACCTAGAACACACAAAGATAGCAGTGGTAGAGACACATTTGATGACATGGCACTGACAGTACAACAAGGAAAAAGGGAAAAAGGATTGACAGGACACTGAGCAACAGTGTTGACAACAAAACCGTAAGCAAAAGCATTGACAGCAGAACCTTGAGCAACAATTCTGACAGCTGAACAACAGTGTTGACAGCAGAACTCTTAGTAACAGTGTTGATGACAGAACTTTGAGCAACAGTTCTGACAGCTAAACCCTGAGTAACAGTCTTTACAACAGAACTCTGAACAACAGTGTTGACAGTAGAACCCTGTGCAATAGTGCTGACAGTAGAATGCTGCGCAACAGGGATCAGAACAATACTTTCTGACAGCAAGAAAATAGGACACAGTTAACAAAGAACAGACAGTGTTGACATCACATCAGTACACAACACTTTTGATGTAACAACTGTGGACAACACTTTGAAGTACCAACATCAGAAAACAGTGTTGACAACACAGTAGGTGACAACTGTGTTGACATCACATCACTGGACAACACTTTTGATGTAACAACAGTGGACAACACTTTTGGTGAGGCAAAACAGAGATGACATGGCGAGATGGTGATGACATCACAAGAAGATGATAGACAGAGCAATGTGTCTGGATGTATTCATGACCAGTGGAATTTTCTACAGAACCATTGGAATAACACAGCAATATCTAGTTACGTATTCATAGCATATTCTTGGAACTCCAACACAGATTAATGTGTTCACCACTTTTGGAAGCAAGAGAACAGAACCTTAGAGTCAACATTAGATGTATTTGAAATTAATATTGTGGATATTTGGAATATGCATATAGGATATGTGATGTAGAACCTATTGAGGGGCTGAGTTAGTCAAGTTACATGTTGCAATCACTTGGAATTTGCCATCAACCTGTAATTGCCTCAAGCTTTTATATGTAAGACCTACCCTAAGAACATTTAGTGTTTAAGAATTTATCATCAACTTAATAAACAGTTTATGACTACTCAAAAACATTCAAAATTGTTTAGTGAAAACGTCTGTGATATACGGTATGTAACCTGGATTCTGTTGCCTGATTAATCTAGTGTCAGTTAATCTTGTAGAATCTCTCTGTAGTGAGATCCTTTGGAGATGGGCAGACTTTATCTAAATATTTTTCAGGGTTAGACAACTAGTTTGACATGTTTTTTTTTCTAACAGAGACAGGTGTGCATTTCAACAGCACTATGTTTATGAGAGAAAGAATTGTGTAGTGTTGCACGGAGGCTAGCACGCACCTGAGACACCTGTCGCTGCAAGTCTGATTAACATACCACCTATGAATACCTGCTCTGTGGAAAAGCATGTGGGTTCTGGAGGTACTGTTTAACACTACAGAAATCAGAAAATTACTAAGTTATAAATTTTCACCCAAACTGGTATCCTAGCAACAAGATGGGAAGTTTAATAGATAAATTCATGTCAGAAAATGACAAGTCAAACTGTGAAACACTAAAGGACCAGGATGAAGATATGCAAACTGACTCATCTGAGGAAGTCAGCCATTGTGAAAGTTTAACACACAAGACAAAAGAGGAACACAGATTACTGGACATCTTACCATTATTTGTTCAGCAACTGTGGCGGATTCGGAGTGAAAAACAAGAAGCTGTGTTAGCTCCTGACAAGGCAATGTCTACAGGTGATGGCAGGTCACAGGAGTTGGAAGATGTTGAGGATGAAGGTGCCACTGGAGGAACAGATGAACATCATAGTGACCCTGAGTGTGACTTTTATAATCAGAGCTTTCAACATGAAGTCAATGGTCATCAGAAACCACAGGTACCAGTACACTCCATGTATGTCATATATGAGATGTGATTTCAATAGATGGTTTCTTTCAGGAAACTCACTGATTTGGGATGGACCCAGAAACAGAATGTGACCGTATGCTGCTTACTTTTTGAGATAGGCTTGACCAAGATTTTGCATAGATGTTGCCCTGTTGTGTTGGGACAAGGGCTGGACTACACCTGCAGTTTATTGATGATGAGCAGGGTTATACATCACACCATAAAACTGTTGTGGTCAGGGCTAGTGGTTCTCAACTCTTTACTCAAAAACAAGCACAACATAAGAAATGACAGTATCATATATGATTATCTTTACCATTACAAATCAGATGTTCATATTAGGGTTGGGTTTGAACCTCTCATCTGTTTATTACAGTGGAGGATTTGACTATTTAAATTATACTTGACTGCTGCTATGATCTTTGACTCCCCGTTTAATTGTTTACTTATTTGGAGTGCATATCTGTCCCCACTCTCAAGCAATATCTTTCTGCCCATATATCAGCTCTTCTCAGTCATTCAGCAACTGTCCCTGTTTAATGCCATTTGAACATGCAAATGTGCCCACCCCAATCTCTCCTCACCTGTTATCTCACCACCTGTGTATCCCCCATCCAGTCTCTGTCCACCCATATACTACCCACTCTGTTTCTCTCTAATTCCTTGAAAATCCAATCCAAGACAGTCTTATTTTCATATCCACAAGGTCTACAAAGTTTACAGCCTCTAGCTGATAGAACAAAGTAGGTAAGTGAAGTTGGCAGATTTGATCCGTCAAAGCTAATTATCCCTGTCCATTTGTTTCCCACCATGTCCTCCACTATCACTGCCTTATAACTCTCCACAAAATATCTTGTCACAACTGCCCTTTCCAACCATCTAAACCACAATCATTTGTCCCGAAGCAATTTCTTTTAAAACCATGTCTTGACTTGGTTGACACATATGTCATCAGTTCCCAATTTTGCAGATTGACGCTTATGCTGTTAACAGCTGAGTTGTCTGGTCCAGGCTCGATTATTTACACACTGCTGCCATGTAGTTGGAATATTGCTGAGTGTGATATAAACCTTCACTCACTCACATTAATCTCTTCCACAACCATCTCTTCCATATTAATCTCACCCACAGCTAATATCTCCCACAACCATGTCTTCCCACGACCATCTCTCCCATATTAATCTCACCCACAGCTAATATCTCCCACAACTATGTCTTCCCACGACCATCTCTCCCATATTAATCTCACCCACAGCTAATATCTCCCACAACCATGTCTTCCCACGACCATCTCTTCCAATATTAATCTCACCCACAGCTAATATCTCCCACAAATATGTCTTCCCACGACCATCACTCCCATATTAATCTGACCCACAGCTAATATCTCCCACAACTATGTCTTCCCACGACCATCTCTCCCATATTAATCTCACCCACAGCTAATATCTCCCACAACCATGTCTTCCCACGACCATCTCTCCCATATTAATCTCACCCACAGCTAATATCTCCCACAACTATGTCTTCCCACGACCATCTCTCCCATATTAATCTCACCCACAGTTAATATCTCCCACAACTATGTCTTCCCACGACCATCTCTCCCATATTAATCTCACCCACAGCTAATATCTCCCACAACTATGTCTTCCCACGACCATCTCTCCCATATTAATCTCACCCACAGCTAATATCTCCCACAACTATGTCTTCCCACGACCATCTCTCCCATATTAATCTCACCCACAGCTAATATCTCCCACAACTATGTCTTCCCACGACCATCTCTCCCATATTAATCTCACCCACAGCTAATATCTCCCACAACTATGTCTTCCCACGACCATCTCTCCCATATTAATCTCACCCACAGCTAATATCTCCCACAACTATGTCTTCCCACGACCATCTCTCCCATATTAATCTCACCCACAGCTAATATCTCCCACAACTATGTCTTCCCACGACCATCTCTCCCATATTAATCTCACCCACAGCTAATATCTCCCACAACCATGTCTTCCCACGACCATCTCTTCCAATATTAATCTCACCCACAGCTAATATCTCCCACAACTATGTCTTCCCACGACCATCTCTCCCATATTAATCTCACCCACAGCTAATATCTCCCACAACTATGTCTTCCCACGACCATCTCTCCCATATTAATCTCACCCACAGCTAATATCTCCCACAACTATGTCTTCCCACGACCATCTCTCCCATATTAATCTCACCCACAGCTAATATCTCCCACAACTATGTCTTCCCACATTAACCTCTTCCACAACCATTTCTTCCATAACCATTTCTCCATATTAATCTCACCCACAGCTAATCTTTTCCACAACCATCTCTCCCACATTAATCTCTTCCACAACCATTTCTCCCACATTAATCTCACCCATAGCCAATCTCTTCTACATTAATCTCTTCCACAACCATCTCTCCCACATTAATCTCATCCACAACCATCTCTCCCACATTAATCTCTTCCTGCAACCTTTCCCCCTCTCCCAAATCAATCTGTATAACCATATTTTCCTCATCATCTCCCAGTACTACCTGTCAGAATCTTCTTGTACTTAACCATCTTTCCTTCAACCATCTTACCCAAACCTTATAGTCTGCTCCTCCACCTCTCCTAAACAACCACTGCTAAACAGCCACATATCTGCATCACCATCATCATCACCATATCTAGAGAAAACTAACAAGTTTAAATCTGAACTAAATCAGTATTCGATATAGATGAAATATACCTTCATATACCTTCATTGCTTTTTAGAAAAATATATCTATCATACTTGTTATGTACTCTGTGGGCGTTCAGTCTGTATCATTTGCAACAGCTGTGAGACTTATTTCAGTATTTGCTGATGGTTGTTTGTTATTGATCTTGGCAGTGTGTCATGTTTGGGATTGAGCCATCTGTTTCTGATACAGGTCTGATGGCAACTCACCTCCCAGTCACAATAACACTACCACTCTCATAAATCCTGTCTGTTCCATGCGTGGTACTCTGTTGGCCTAGTCAGCTTTCACCAGCTAGTACAAGCTGTAATTTTTGAGAGATTCAATAATAAAGTGTTTTTTATTGGGGTAGGGCAAAACAGTTTGATAATGTATGGATCAGTCCCACTTACATATTTAAACATATTGATATAACATATTGATCCCATATAGTGACTCATTTTGAATGTGTGATGATGTTTTCTGCTAGTTGATATGGTTGATATTTCATGAAAAAAGCACCCATGCATTGCTCTAAAATTCTGTTTGTGGATAGAATGTTAATCTATATCTTGGACTCATTGAGCTTATTTTATCATGTGGTGTGAACAATTTTCTGTCTGTAAGACCCATGAATGATTTACACCCCAGGCTATTCAAGTAGATCCCAGGCTGCACAGCAAGATTTCTGGCTATACAGTCACAGCCCAGACTACACAGCTACACCCCAAGGCTACATAGTAGACTTTATTCTACACAACTACACCCCAGGCTACACAGCTACACCCCAGGTGCCACAGCTACACCTAAGGCTACACAGTTTCACCAAGGCTACATAGATAGACTCCATCCCACACATCTGTACCCAAGGCTGCACAGCCACACCTTAACCTACACCACCACACCCAAGGCTACGCAGTTACACCCAAGGCTAAACTGCCGCACGTTAGGTTCCACAGCTAGATCCCAGACTACACAGCCACACCCATCAGCAGCGTCACCAAAAGCTACCAGTATTTGGTAATTGCAGTGTTCTTGGTATGTTTTCTCCATTTACTTATGTGGATCAGTCAGACATTTCTTTCTGATTGATCAATCAGTCACTATCAAATTATGTTCTCACAACTGTCTTGGTGCCTGTTCTTTCCAAGAAATACAACACTCAACAAGGGTTCAAGCACCATATTGTTTAAGAACAGCAATAATATCCTCTTAATCTGTCTTGGGATAAATAGATCTGCTAAGTCTGTGGTTGAACGTTTGGGGACAGTGTATATCCTTTCGCTGTTCAGGCAAGAAACAAAAGGAGATATTTCTCTCAAAACTCGAAAACCTTTATGGTTATGTCTCTTCTGTATGACAGTTTCAGTTCTTAAGCAGGCTATGTTTGGTGTAGATAAAGTCATCTGTAGTATAATATATAGCATTGACACAACTCTCTCACATTAATGTACATACTTAAATTTTACTTCCTTTTGAGTCTGCATTGACTGAAGAAGCTGTTGATATTTCTGTGTTTGCGAAATGTCACAGGTCTCATGTTATAACAACGTGGGCTGAAGGTAAAAACAGACAAGTGGCAAACATCATGACTGCGCTTCTTTCTGTCAGGCTTGCAACTCTCTGTGTTCACAATCTAACAAAACAGTGTTGACAACAGATCAACAGATTAAAAACAAGCATAGATAGCTTCAGGGTATTACTCACCATACTGACACATAATACAGACACACAGAACTCTGCTCAAGCATTACAGACATACTCCCAAACAATGTCAATGCACATTACAGACACACTCAACCCTGCTCAGACACATTATAGATACACTCACAGCCCTGTCCAGA
Organism: Haliotis asinina; assembly: GCF_037392515.1. Taxonomy (NCBI): domain Eukaryota; kingdom Metazoa; phylum Mollusca; class Gastropoda; order Lepetellida; family Haliotidae; genus Haliotis; species Haliotis asinina. Next base: position 9,006,927 of record NC_090282.1, read on the forward strand.
CATATTGCAGACATACTCCCAACCCTGCTCAGACACATTACAGACACACAAGCCTGCTCAGACACATTACAGACACACAAGCCCGCTCAGACACATCATATACACACGGAACCCTGCTCAAGTATGTTATAAACACACACCAACCCTGTCCAGACACATTGCAGACAGTCACAACCCTGATCAGACACGTTACAGACACATGACCAACCCTGCCCTGTCCCGTATTGGGATTTATTTATTCTCAGAAATCAAGAACTGATTAGTATCTAAAGTATTCATGAAGCTAAAATGTATTTGCTAATCATTACTGAACAATTACATGTGTATGCCTTCTTCACTACTGTTTCTGACACCTTTATTCACAAGAAAATATGGACTGCATTCTCAAAATTTGGCTTTAGAATAGGGTGCATTGAAAGTTTACCTACATGTTACTGCAGTTGTTGGTCTGGCATCACATACTGGGGCAGGATGTTCAAATTGTCAAACACAGAACTTTGGATATTTGTTGATTTGAACATTTGTCACCATACCAAGGACTGACGTTAAAGGACTGACATCTTAGAGTTTCATCACAATTTTGCCATATAGTTTGTAAGCCTGATTATGAAACACAAGAAGTATGTGATAACCAACTCACATTATACCTGCCAGGATTCATTCACAAGTATTTGCAGACACAGTTATCCAAGATGTAATTTGATAGCAGAGTTAAGCCCATTACATTTAAAAATATGAATGTTCTCTAGGGGATGAAATGTCTGTGATTGGCAGAGATGAAGTTAAAGGATATCCTATTGCCTTGATTTAAAATAGTATCTGCGTAGGCATCTTTCAATAAATTGAGTCAAACTCTAAGCAGGTGTCGTATGTCAGTCTAGTGGAATAACATCAGTGTTGTTGCTGGCTTAATGAGACCCGTGTCATTGGTTGATGGACAGGCAAACGTCATTAGAATAGATTAAATGCTGAGGACTTAGTTGAGCTAAAATCTGACCCCACTGACAGACTACCATGACAAGCATCCTTGATTAGAGCGGTATCTCAGACAGCCAGTGATATGTGTAACAAATCACTAACAGTCAACTTCTGCTCATAAGGTAACTAGTCATGGATTACGACATAGATTCATCTACTTTCGTCATATGATCGCATCAAGTATCTCCTCCAGGTGACCAGTCAGTGACTTGGGTAGCAAAATATCACATGAGGAACAACGCTTGAATGAAGGTGCTAATGTACAATTTCTAGCGCCATCAACGCTGACTATCTACTGATACAGTTCTTTATGGAAGTATGTACCATGTCTGCTAGAGACACAAGTGGAATCATCCTTCCACTGTCTCCTCATCGCCTACAGTAATCTGGAAAACATGATACCCTGACTGGTGACTGTCAGATGTCTTCATGAAAGATAGACAGTACCTGCAGCATGGATGACAACTCTGACCTCCACACAGATATTACTGTCATTGTAAGGGGGTCAGTTTGGTAGTCTAGTTCAGTGGAAAGTTTGTGTCAGCCCTTGTAGCATTACAGTGTGTCACCCATTATTGCACAAGTGTAAGATCTGACTGATTCCTCCCTTACATGATCTGATACCATATGCGTGTATGCCATTAAACTCTTGGACAACCCTCTGTATTCATAGGATATGACCTGAAAACACCATTTGGTAAATGGTTATTACCAATTGCTCACAATTAACATGATGATACTGAACAGCCTGTGTTGGATGTTTACTCCAGCTGGACAATACTGAACAGCCTGTGTTGGATGTCTACACCAACAGGACAATACTGAACAGCCTGCGATGGATGTCTACACCAACAGGACAATACTGAACAGCCTGTGTTCTATGTTTTCATCAACAGGACAATACTGAACAGCCTGTGTTGGATGTTTACTCCAGCTGGATAATACTGAACAGCCTGTGTTGGATGTCTACACCAACAGGACAATACTGAACAGCCTGTGTTGTATGTTTTCATCAACAGGACAATACTGAACAGCCTGCGATGGATGTCTACACCAACAGGACAATACTGAACGGCCTGTGTTGTATGTCTTCATCAACAGGACAATACTGAACAGCCTGTGTTGGATGTCTACACCAACAGGACAATACTGAACAGCCTGTGTTGGATGTTTACACCAACATGACAATGCTGAACAGCCTGTTTTGGATGTTTACACCAGCTGGACAATACTGAACAGCCTGTGTTGGATGTTTACATCAACAGGACAATACTGAACAGCCTGTGTTGGATGTTTACATCAACAGGACAATACTGAACAGCTTGTGTTGGATGTTTACACCAACATGACAATGCTGAACAGCCTGTGTTGGATGTTTACACCAACAGGACAATACTGAACATACCTGTACTTACCAGTAGGGTCATGGTAAACCACATCCTTCCATCAGGGTTATTTGAAGTCTTCCTTTGGGATTGTACTGAGCAAAGTTTTCTGAACAGAGAATAGGGTCAGGGTCAGTTTGAAGAAAGGTGTTTTATCAAAGACATACTGATGACACCCGGTGGTCTAATATGTACACAGATTTCATGCTATGCTCAGAATGTACCATCACATCCCACTGGTGCACATAGCAGTGTAGTCTGCAGACTAGACAGACATATGTTTGTCTTAATCCATAATTATAGCTCTTCATAATTACAGCATAATTATCTGTCACAAGCAGTTATTTTGTTGCTAAACCAGTGATGGTTATTAATGCATATTAATGGCATCATCTCTGAAGCGCACTATAACTGTCAGTGATTCAGATGATTATCAGCAGAGCTAATTGTTGGCAGCCATTGTTTTAAGCTGAATATAAGTGTACAAGATATTCTTGTCATAGCCACTTGTCGACAGTTTGGGATATGTTGAATTGAAGAAGTACTCAAAGGATGATGATTCCCAGGCCAAAACACCAGAAAACTACACCGCATCATCAGGTCTAAAGGGCAGCAGATTTAACATTGTCTGTTTGAAGAGATCAAGACATACATAAATGTAATCAAGCCTTGCCTTCATTTCGACTAAAATCCAAGTCAATTATCCAAGGAGTAATCCTGCAGAATTTGGCTTGTGGCAGTCTCAGACAGCTGCTGATATTCACAGCCAGTTACTTCTGGCCAGCATGGGCGCCATGATGGACAGAATACACCCAGCTGAAAGCAGCATGTCAACAGTGATGAGCAAGACTGAGGGTGATTGGGTGTATGTTCCTGAGGAAGAGGACCTTACATGCAGACCAGCCAGCCTTGATCTTTACAGGCAAAATTCGGCCAGATTTGAAGCCAAGACATGGAGACGAACATTTAGTCGGCATGCTCGGCCATCATGGCAGAAGAGAAAACTCGATGATCATGATGCCATTGAGGAGGAAGTTGCAACTCTGTCATCCATCGAGGATGGGACAGCAAGCAGGAGCTGTTCCAGCAGCCAAGACATGAGTGTCCCACACACTGAAGACTCCACCAGCTATTCTTCAGACACTTCGGTTCAGTTGCGTCTCATGAGAACCAAGACTGTTGCTGTGTGTCAGCATGCTAAAGGTCATCGGATTTGGTCTAGAGAAGCAGCATATAGTGTGGAGGTATGTCTGTAATGTCAGTGGAATAATATTAGTATTTTATGGAGCAATTGGCTGTAGAGCTATGTATACATAATGTAGGCAGACAGGCTCTATACAGTTTCAGTTGGCCTTGAACCTTGAGAGATATTGAGAGATGTAAAATCATGTGGTTTATTGAACATGGCCATATTGGACTGGTTTGGTTGTTAGAATAACTCTGTGGAATCAGTCTGACATTGAAGTTTGCGAAACTGTATGCTTTGAAATTGATACATTATTAAACCATTTTTGTCTACAGCTCACGTTGAATTTCCTCTTTTGTATAACCCAGTGTTTCAGAACCAAGACCTTGCACACATGTCATTGTTCTCTGGACATGACAAAATCATAGAAAGTTGTATCATGCGCTTTATGTCTCTGTTTTGAAAGGGGGTAGTCTTGTGGTTATAATTTTCACTCATCATGTCCAAGTCCAGGGTTCAGTGCCCACATGGGTACAATGTATGAAGCCCCTTTCTGATATTCCCAGCTGTGACATTACAGGAATATTGCTAAAATCTGCAGCAAACCAAACTCACCCACTCTTTACACTAAAATATATCTTCTCTTATGTTCAAATAGTAGATTCTGATTGGTTAATTTTCTATGTTGCTGATCTCAGACATGGTAGAAATTTCATGCATCCAGTTAAAAAATGAACTGAAACTCATCTTAAGTAATCTGATTATTATGCATAAAGTTTCTTAAATTAACCAGTGTTTACTTGAATGCAATCAGTAATTGGAAGTATATCTGTTCATTCATGTCATCTGCCTATTGTGTTGCTATTTAGTAATCACAAGTGTAGCAAGTTTTGCTATCTCACGTATACTCAGATTGTGTAATGAACTCTGTGTGTGTGGGCTCAGATTAAATGTGTTCACATACATTAGGCCTTGGCTTTGAGTCAGAACATTGTATCTGACTGGGTTGGCCATGTTGCAGTATGGAGTGGGTTAGCCCAACAAAACCATTATTTGTACACACAGCCAGAGCTGTACACATACAAGTGTCTTCACTATGTTAGTGAAGTAATCTGGTACATGTTTTAAACCCATATTCACCTAGTTGTTCATTTTGCGAATATATAGAACAGTCATGTGCATGTAGAATCCAAACGTGTTATACATCTTAGACCTTTTATGGATTAGCCAAGTACGTATTTTAGTAAACCCTTTCACATCCAGTCGTAGTTGTAGACTCAAAAATATTGTGCTAATGAAAAGGTCATTCAGATCTATTAAGTTGTCATGTGCAGAGACTGTCGACTGCCAATGTTAAATTGTTCAATTTTGTGTGGTATAATAACTGATAATTGCCTGCATATGTATCTCGTGGTGAAAATATGCTGTATTTCATCTGCCCAAAGTGACCTTCATCTGCAGTGTAGCATTGAATGTAGTGGTGATGCTGCTTCACATGTTTTACGACACTACTGATCTAGGATGCTTAGGGAACCTTTGATTCCAGCTGGAGCATCATAAATAATTGCTCCAAGTACTCATGCATTGCAGACAAGGATACTTTGAATGGCATGTTGACCTACTACAAGGATGAACGCTCTGTCAGTAATGTATGATGATAGCAGCTTGACTTATTCATGACTGTGCACTTAAATTGTTTTTTGGAATAGTTTCTGTTTAATATCATTTTAAATGGGTATATTTTGAATTTATCAATGTATTTCAAGTTCATAAAAATACTGTTTACCAAAGAATGTCACTAACTTTACATAGACAAGAATTCTATTCCCTTCAGTGATGATGATCTTGTAGGAACATGATGTAATTAGATACAATGTTGAAATGTTGTTGACAACCTTGTAGTAACATGTTAATAACTTTCTTGAAACATGACTGTTCTTTACAGTGTTTTTAGCTTGTTAGCAGTGCGACTGTTCCTTCATAACTTTGCAGAAACATGAAACATATGACTCTTTCTTATAGTAGTGGTAACTTTGTAGCAGTGTTTGTTTCAACATTGATGACAATCTATTGTAACACTTGCAAATCGGTTCCTTACAATGCTGATCACTTAGTGGTTCCTTTGACTAATCCTAACAAAGCCTCACCCTGGTTCCAGAGATTCATCATGGTGGCATTTAGCTCTTTGAGACCTATGGTTTAACTGGGCTTATTTGGTGGCACATTGTCCATTGTCTGACTTTCCTTCCCACATGTAATCCACAAATGTCTTCCACATGGCAGAAGTAATTAAAAGGGGAATTTTACAGGCCATCTGATACTGCTGAGGTTCATCTTGTTGGTAACATTCAATAGCCCCTGTGATCAGGAAGTCTCTGAATTGCATGAATTCATTATCATGGCCGTTATTAGTATGGGAAAACATTTAGGACATTTTGAAATTTTGTGCTTGAGATCTCCATTTCTGTTTTAACTCAAATCGTCTGTTTCAGAGTGGATCACTGATGGGAGGTGACGGCGAGTATGGTGATGATGATTATCGCAACAAATACTCCTGGTCACACCATGCCAATGGAGGGTAAGCCAGTTCAACTGTTTGCTTGCTGTTCTGATCAAATGTCATCTAACGTGATCTGTAGTACACAAAATTGAGTTCTTCTGCAACAATGATAGACAGATATCACAATCACAGGACCTCCCCAGGGCTGTGTACTATCACCTATGTTATTCATGCTCTACACCAGTGACTGTCAGTACTTATCCCAACTATAAAAGAGTGATATTGCTGACAATACAGCCACAGGCAGCCACTTTTCAAGAGCAAGGACTCAAAGAGGAAGTGTCTGGATTTACAGAGTGGTGCAGAGATAACTTCCCAGTCATTACTGTCCTTCGCAGGAAGAAATCGAAAAAGATATTTGCTTAGCAATCACATTGCTATAGAAATAATGTTATGGTAGTCACAAGGTTTTTTTGTCTAAACATAAGCTAAGGAGACATGTCCATCTGATGATGCTCATGTTGCTTGAATTTGGTGACTCTAGAGCATTACTAAAGGAGACCTCTTAGTACATATACAGGTTACGCTAGTTTTGTGGGAATGTTGAGAGGAATGACACTTTATGTGTATGACACCTTGTCTTACGTTCATGTGAAATACTTTATTGTCATTGGTCAATGCCACTCCCAGTCAGACGGTGACAACTGAAAAAAATATTACTCACTGCCACGGTAACAAGCTCAATGCTGTGAAGCTGTATCACTAACAATCATATGACATCATACGATAAAGTATGCAGTGCGCAGAGTGAAAAAAATACTATCTGTTGTTTGTGAGTTCAGTATGTACATACTTATTTTACCGATTTTCACTGTTTTATTTAAACTATTTTATACGTTGCATCATTTGGACACTTAGTAGAAACATAACTAGCCATTTTTATAGCAGTTTTAAGCTCTAAGTTTGTCAGAATGTTTCAGGTTTTTTTAATCCAGTTGAGAGGCAAACACCATTTTGTTTACATATCGGCAGTGAGATTATCAATCTTCAAAATAAAAATGATAAATTTTGTACATTCATTTAGCATGTGAATTATGTATGTTGTAAGCTTCTCCCTTAAGTAATACAATCTGACGTAAGCCTTTTTGTAGTAGTGTTATCTCTCACCTACTACCTCAAGTGACGCTGCCAAACAAGGATGACAAGGGTGTATATCAGACCATATTACCCTTGAGAGAAGCATACAACTTATATTATGTGTGTGTTTCAGCCCCCCAGAGCACAACCCATTCTACACCAGCATAGACAGCATGCCAGAGATTAAGCCTCGTCGCAAGTCCATCCCACTAGTCAGTGACTTGGTGAGTGATCCCTCTTTCATTCATCTGATGAAGCCTTGAACTCTGGTTATTCATTTTGCTCTGAAAGTATATTTTTGTATACACTGTTTAGTCTCAAGTGACCTTCAGGCGCACTGAACCTGTTATACAGGTATTTGTTGAACATATATGCTCCCTAATACTTGTTGATTTTTCCTTTTCTAAGATAATTCCTGTATTTTGATGATGCATCCACTGTGTGTCGACAAATTGCCTGACTCATGTATCTAGCTTGTAGCCAGTACTGTTTCTTCCTTTTGCACCAGAATGTAATCACACTTCAGTAAAATAATTTGTGTTTTCAATAAATCTATATTTTCAAGTTTGCTGAAGTGGTTCAGAGACCATTTTGGCAAAGTTGCATTACTTCATAGCAACAGTGCTGGCATGGTGATTATTGGGTGATGTCAGGTTTTCCTGTGCACCTTCAGGTGGAGACAGAGTCTGGTACCCATGGATGTATTAAAAGATTACTGATAAGGGTATTAGGTGACCACAATGGATTGTTCTTGGTTTGGTGACCTCCCAGAATGACTATATTTCTGTGTAACAGAAGGTGTGAATTTGTACCTAGACCACAAGGATCAATTCTCACCACTGAGTTTTGCTTGTCCAAGCTTTTGTCAAGAAAGTAGTTGCTGCGTGTCACTAATATTGCTCACATGTAACTAGTAGTTGATTCTGTGACTGACCATTGATGTCCGCTGACTGCCCACTAACCCAGTCTTGTTCTGTTTCTTCCTGTGTGTACCCAGGTACTCAAGGTATACCGCCGCAAGGCCCAGGACCGACTCGGAGTACCATCATGGAAGGAGCAGATCACATTGCTTGGACAACCCCCAATCATGTCCCACACTAATTTTATGATAATTGTTTTGGCAGAAACTAACTTTTCTACATTGTCCATGCAATTGGTACATCTGCCTCCAGCACCATGATGAAGACTCCCTTTTTTTCCCTCAGTGTGATTGTAACTACAGGTCTTACACTGAGCCAGATCTAAAGGGGAACCCAAGACACATGTGATGTGCACAGTTCATTTCTAAATGTCTAACATTCAAAAACTCTAAAGGTCTTACCTATAATGTTGCAACTGTTGAAGGTTCCCCTTCAGATTTTGTTTATCATTTCTTAATATCTGTTTCGTCTTACTTCAAGTGTAGCAGTTTTTTAGAGAGATCAGTCCATTAGTAGTGACACTTTCCATTCTCGAGTGGTTTTGATGCATATCAGTGCACTGAACACACAACACAGACTGTGTACTACAATGCTGAGTTAGCCAGAACATGGTACGGGTTGGGCTGATTCTGATCAATTCAAGGTTCATTTCAGTGTATAGTTGGGCAAGTAGGTGGAGAGGGTAGATACCATCAGAATGAAGACAGATTCATTGTTGGGAAGGCTAAATGTCAGTGCAATTTGTAGACGATATAGAACAATATTTTATGGATAACAACTTCTTTATTTCATAAGTGCAACATTTTGATAGAGTTTCTTGTACTGCTGTCAAGGTATAAGAAACTGTATCAAAATGTCGCACTCACGAAATATAGAAGTTGTTATCCATAAAATATTGTTCTGTATTGTGTGTCTCAATATCTAAAATGCCACTCAATCAAGCAATTTATAGAAAATGTGTAGACAAGTACATGGAGGGGAATGGAAGATATCAGCGCAAGGAGTAGACAGGGTCTTTGGGCTTACAAGATGGGTAGAGAGGGTCAATGGATGTGAAGAGAAGACAACTCTTTTTATAGACAAGTTTCCTTGATTATAAGGGTTAGATGTCAGCTAGATCTGGAAATGGGGTCTAAGGGTTTAAAATATGAACACTCACCAGATTTGCAGACAGGGTCCTTGTTTAGATAAATGTAGACCTAAATGGATTTATTCAGCAAGATTCACATAGAGGCACGGGTGCAGGTAGTAAGTAGACAGGTACACACTAACCAGCTGTAACTTGATACAGTGATTGTGTTTAATGCTTGATGGGATTCACAACGCTGGCATTCCCTTGCAGTTACGCACCGTTATGAGAGCAGAAGCTGGTCTACTCAAGAATAAAGTAAATATGTGCTCCACATCAGTGGATGCTAGATGTTTTAAGTTCAGTTACCAGTTTTTTCTCCCTTGGTTTATTAGCATGACCATGCACGATGATGAACAGAATAGTTGCTATATCCCCTAGACTTTTGCCAGCAGTAGAAGTGTTTCCAGTGGAATAGCCCCTCTTGATTTGTCAGCTGAAAAGTAGTTTGGACCATTTCTGTATGTGTATAGATAAAATTGATTTTGCATGATGTTTGTGAATTCGAGTTCATTCTTGCGTTTGTGTGGTTTAGAGTGAAATAGATGATTTAGATTTAGGAATATTAAATTATGAATTTTGAATGTACTCTTCATCCACTGTGACAACTGTGCAGACCAGCAAGGAGGGAGGTAAGGCTTGCTGGAATGGTTGTGAGTCTTCATTGAGGTAGGTAAGGATTTCTGGGGTAGGTGTGACATCATGATGGGAGGTATGGTTGGCAAGGGTGGTTGTTAGGATTGATCAAAGGTGGTTTGATGACTGTCTGAATTAATTAAAGGAGTGAAGGTTGGCAAGGGTGGTTGTTAGGATTGATCAAAGGTGGTTTGATGACTGTCTGAATTAATTAAAGGAGTGAAGGTTGGCAAGGGTGGTTGTTAGGATTGATCAAAGGTGGTTTGATGACTGTCTGAATTAATTAAAGGAGTGAAGGTTGGCAAGGGTGGTTGTTAGGATTGATCAAAGGTGGTTTGATGACTGTCTGAATTAATTAAAGGAGTGAAGGTTGGCAAGGGTGGTTGTTAGGATTGATCAAAGGTGGTTTGATGACTGTCTGAATTAATTAAAGGAGTGAAGGTTGGCAAGGGTGGTTGTTAGGATTGATCAAAGGTGGTTTGATGACTGTCTGAATTAATTAAAGGAGTGAAGGTTGGCAAGGGTGGTTGTTAGGATTGATCAAAGGTGGTTTGATGACTGTCTGAATTAATTAAAGGAGTGAAGGTTGGCAAGGGTGGTTGTTAGGATTGATCAAAGGTGGTTTGATGACTGTCTGAATTAATTAAAGGAGTGAAGGTTGGCAAGGGTGGTTGTTAGGATTGATCAAAGGTGGTTTGATGACTGTCTGAATTAATTAAAGGAGTGAAGGTTGGCAAGGGTGGTTGTTAGGATTGATCAAAGGTGGTTTGATGACTGTCTGAATTAATTAAAGGAGTGAAGGTTGGCAAGGGTGGTTGTTAGGATTGATCAAAGGTGGTTTGATGACTGTCTGAATTAATTAAAGGAGGTATGGTTGGCAAGGGTGGTTGTTAGGATTGATCAAAGGTGGTTTGATGACTGTCTGAATTAATTAAAGGAGTGAAGGTTGGCAAGGGTGGTGAAGATTTGCTGAGTTGTTGCCAAGGTGCTTGTCAGGATTCATGGAGGAAGAAATGCCGTTTTGGGTATTGTTGTTTTGATTTTAACAAGAAAAGAATGGTTTTGTTGGGATGGTTGTTACAAGGGGCATTCAAAAAGTAGTTAGCCTCACTTAGACAGTTATACAATTACAGATGTTTTTATGTTTTATTTTTCTACATATTTTTCTACATATAATATGTTTCATCCTCACAATCCCCATTTTGTTAGACTTTTTATCTTGGTACCCCTTGAAAAGACATAAAATCTGCAACAAATGCATCACAATCTTCAGGAAACAAATATGCAAGGAATATTTTGAAATAGGCAAAGTCCGTTGGAAGCAAAATTAGCTTTTAAAGTGCATAAAACTGCTATTTGAAACTGCAGTCACTGGTTAAAGTGAAGAATCCACCCTTCATGTTTAATGAAAAAAACTTGTTTTGAAGACACTACACACACCCCTCTCAGATGACTTATTGATAAGGACTGAACTTATTCTAATGTTTTCACTTATTCATACATGATGCCATGGATTCAAACTAAATACTGAATGACCACATAAGTATCAACTCTCAATATACAGGGAATGGTGCCAGCTTGAATATGTGGACACTGTATTTTTGAAAGATTAATATGGAAGTGTCCTTTAAAACCAACACCCATCTAAATATAAATCAAACGTCCCAAATCTTTGTATGCTGATTATGACAGGTAGTCATTAAATACTATACTGAACGTATTGTAGGTATGATATTATCTGAGCACATGACATTATCCAAGAGGCAAATCCTTTTCACATTTCTGCAATTTATAAAGATTATATTCTTGTCATTTATCTTGTTAACCACATTACCCACATTTGTGAAACTTTGTATACAGCTTCAGTTCCTTTTGGCTTGTATTCCTTCAAAATAAGATGGAAGCTTTTAATGCTTTGGACATAGAGAATATATTTAGACTGTCTACTTTTTGAACACCCCTCATAGGATTTACTGAGGAACGAATGGTTTTGCTGGCATGATTGTCAGGATTCATCTGTGGAGATAATTATATGCTAGGGTGGTTGTTTGGAGTTACTGAGGCAGGTGAGGATTTGCTGGATTTGCAGGATTCATTGATCCATAGTTTTTAGCTATGCTGACATAGCTATACTGGGTGTTGTTTTTCCTTTATTGACTGATTGGAAGGGTAGCCTAGCCCTCCCCAAGAGATTGAGGCGTTGTAGAGGGTGCAGAAAGTTTGGAGGACTGTTCTGGATAGTATTGTGGTTCTTCACTGAATTCTTTGGAATTTTTACTTGAGAAGTTGCTAGAATTGATTAATTTGATGGGGAGAGATTTTATGTATTGTTGTGAAGTTTCAAGTTTAGAATGCCTCAATGACTGTTAGTGGTGACATTGGTAAGAACCCAATTAGACTGAATCCAATTAGATTTAGATTCTAAAGATGTTTGTAGTTACGTCTAAATTTCACAAGTAGGCTCAAGATGATTATGGCAAAATGCACAAAAACTGTCTACAAGTGTCGGCACCATGGAGATGTGGCTTGGGGTGTTGGATGGACACCATGGAGGTATGACTTGAAGTGTCCATATCAGTGTTGACACCATGGGATGTAACTACTTGTGGGGTTGATGGTATGGTGGACAGTGTTTATGGTTAGACTTTGTGGTTGATACTTCAAAGGATTGACTCCAGATTGTCATGACAGAGGTAACAGTTTTCAGGATATTTGTATTCCTGGAGGAAGAGTTTATGTTCAGGTTAGGTTCTCTGGTTTGTGGAGTCACAGGATATGGTCATACCATTGGCTCTGAATGTTTCTTTGACATCTGTGCATCAATTAGGTCTGCACCATATTAATAGTAAATACCAAACTATTTTTCAACTTCCTTGTTTCACATGAAGCGTAATATGTTATTTTGTGAAATGAGAAGCTGGACATGTAACATTATACATTAGTAGCTCACTGTGTGCCCAGTTATGTTTGTTGGTACACTTAGTAGGCAAGTTTTCCCTTAAGGAGGGACATTGTGGCAAACATTCTCCATCATTTGTACATGGTCATCCTGGTCTTAATGAAGTATCCAGGGATAAGAAATATTACAAAGAGTAACCTTGGAGGAGGCATAGACTCTGATGATTAAGATAGACAAACAATGATAGGGATGTTTCAAAGTGTGACTTTGGTAAAAGTTTACATTACATTTATGGACCTACAATTCATGTAGGTGTATATGGATATAGCATCACCTGTAAGTAATAAGAAAGTTGCACATTGCTAATGTTTAATTTTGAAGGGAAAATATAACATTTTGTTATGCTATTGTTTAGCATGGGTAGCATATCGGTTGAGTAGGTGTTTGGGTAACTTACATTGTGATGTAGGTATTGCAGAGAGTAACATACCAGATGATGTAGGTACTGGGAAAGGTATACCAACTAAGGTAGGTATCAAGGAGGGTAACATACCAACTAGTGTAGGTCTCAGGGTGGGTAACATAGCAGATGATGTAGGTACTGGGAAAGGTATACCAACTAAGGTAGGTATCAAGGAGGGTAACATACCAACAAGTGTAGGTCTCAGGGTGGGTAACATACCAGATGAGGTAGGTACTGGGAAAGGTATACCAACTAAGGTAGGTATCAAGGAGCGTAACATACCAACAAGTGTAGGTCTCAGGGTGGGTAACATACCAGATGATGTAGGTACTGGGAAAGGTATACCAACTAAGGTAGGTATCAAGGAGGGTAACATACCAACTAGTGTAGGTCTCAGGGTGGGTAACATACCAGATGAGGTAGGTACTCTAAATGATATACAAGCTCTGATAGGTGTAAGGAGGATAACATAGCACCTAGTCTTTAAAGGGCATTTAGAAGTGAAATACATGGATATCAACTTCTTTATTATGGGAACACATCGTTTCAGAGTTAATGCTTACTCCTTCATCAAGTGCCAATGTTACCCTCCTTCATAGCACCTAGTGTAGGTATCAGGGAAGGTAACATACCAGCCAATGTAGGTATCAGGGAGGGTAACATACCAACCAGTGTAGGTATCAGGGAAGGTAACATACCAGCTAGTGTAGATATCAGGGAGGGTAACATACCAACCAGTGTAGGTATCAGGGAAGGTAACATACCAGCCAGTGTAGATATCAGGGAGGGTAACATACCAGCTAGTGTAGGTATCAAGGAGGGTAACATACCAGCTAGTGTAGGTATCAGGGAGGGTAACCATCTGAAGTTCTGGGAGGAGGCATTGCCCAGCCATGGTAGTACACAGTCTGCACTCTTACAAGCATATTTTATACTTTTAACACATTTTACCCAACAGTTTAGAACTTTTCTGAGTGTGTTGGCAGTTTTTCTTACATTTTGACTAGTCCTCCACTATGTGTGAAATCTTGCATGACCAGCTTTAGACTCCATCATCACTGTCACAACTTCATTGCATCTTCCCCTATGTATCCACCTTCACACCCCGCATCACATAGCTGGTGAATGAAGACTCTAGATGGGTCTTGGGGTCCAGCCTGTCATATGTATCATTTTTACATTACCAGGAACATTATGGTACACTTTTGATACTCACTGTTATGTACCTGTATCAATACCACCTTCTACTTCTTCATACCTGTGTTTAGTCATGGTAACGGTAAACATTTTTCAGAGCATCATGAACAAAAACCGTTGGTGTGCCATAGCTGGCAAAGTTGTTATTCCTTTTTTGAAATATTACTTCCTTCCAACTGATACTTCTGAATCACTTGTTTTGTTCTTGTCATTAAGAGTAGGCTGAGTGTAAAAGGGTGTTTGTTGCACCTGCGTTACAATGACTACTGGATATGACAAGTGCTGTAAAGTACTAAGATAATGGGACTAGCATCTGCTCTGATGTGGACCTGTTCAGGAGGTGATAGTACATTTATTGGTATTGAGAAAGTCTCTTTCATCTGAACTTTATGAAAGACACAGTAATATCATGACTAGATTAATAAACAGTCGTATCATTAACATTTTTATATTGGTCAACTATATTTTTGAGGAGATAGTAAATGTCACTCATTGCTCAAGAGTTACCTTTACAGTTACAAAAGTATATTCTAAATCAATTCATTCAATGAATGTTATAATTTGACCATCAAAATGATGCACCTTTAGTGAGGATATCAATGCATCATAAGAACATCATCACCTTTCAGCTGTGATTTCAATAGGTACCTTGATACACCAGTAGATCAAACTGTGCTTTACCAATTTATGCAAAAGTAGGATGATATTTTTATGTTCTTATGTAAATTGACTAGTTCAAACAAGCCAAGGTTTAGTTTGAGCTTCAAGCTGAAGTTACAGCTAATGTTTCTATTTTTGTAATTGTTACCATGGCTGCAGGGAAATATCTAAGCTGCAAAATAAGAAATAGATCGCATGAATAAGAAGGTTAAGATGATAGCCAGATGAGACCATAAATTCTGTATTTATCAAAGGATGAAGTTGTGAGAGTATGATGTTGATGCTGAAGCTGTTACTGCATCGTTGCCATGACAAATAAGCATCACCCATGTTATGTTAGGTTCTAGAGCTGTCATCCCTTTTACAGGTTATGCCTTTGTATTTTTTTCCATTTCTCATTTCAATTGCAACAACTTGTACTGAATGACAGTTTATTCTCAGCATGTCTTCTTGACTTTGGTTTCCAACTGCATGGGGAGGAATGTGATTATATCTCTCTTCATTCTGTGTGTAGTTTAGACCTTGTAGAGGCAACATCACAGCATTACACTATAAGCCAGCCTTCCTCATTTGGAGGTGTTCTTGTAAACAACAGCCTTGGACAACCTTTAAGTAAATACTAGAACATATTTGTAGAATTTAATTTTAACTAGTAGTAGATTTGTATAATAGCTGTGCATCTACATTTATTTCAATTTATTGAGTAACAAATTAAAGTTAAAGTCATCATTGAATTAAGAATAATCATTATTTGATAACAGACATTTTGGCCTTTGTGAGGTGTCGTTCTGGTCAATACCTTGTATATAAATGTGTATATTTGTCTGATCTCTGTGTGCTTAGCTGTAACATATTCTCTGTGTTGCCCGGACTCCCAGTATACATCCAGGTGGCATATCACGGTAAATTGATCACACATTGAATATTACAGGGATTTAGTGTCATAGATGATAATGTAATGAAGGCAAAATGTTTACATACTGACAGGAAGAAGTATTTATGTATAATAAGAGGCAATGTTGTTTATCTAATGACAGGCAATATTGTCCACATAATGATAGGCAGCATTCCTTATGTCATAATAGGCAATACTGCTTATGCCATAATAGGCAATATTGTTTATGTCATAACAGGCAATATTGTTTATGTCATGACATGCAATATTGTTTGTCATAACAGGCAATATTGTGCATGTAACAACCACCAATACAGTTTATGCAGTGACAGACAATTTTGTTTTCATATTTATTGATAATAAATTAATAAGCAATATTGTTTGTTTTTGACAAGCATAAAGATGAACAATATTGTTTACATATCAGGCAGTGTTGTTTATATAATGAAAAACAATATTTTTTATGTACTAGCAGGCAATATTGTTTATGTATAGAGAGGCAAATTTGTTTATATATTGACAAACCTGTATTGTTAGCACAATGAGAAACAATATTGTATATATATATATATATATACTATGTCACCAGATATATATATATATATATATATATGGTGACATAGTGACAATCAGTTTGTCACCATTTGGACATGCCTCTAAGTCAGTGGAGGACTAAGCTGAGATGCATTGTGTTGCATTATAATGCATGGACGTTGATGTTATCTCGTACTTCTTACTCCAAGGAAGTGTTTTATAACTGCTTTTAACGTCAACAGAATGTCTTTTCTTTGAAATGTCCTCATTAATGCATTGCTGCTGAAGACCAGTGAGACTTGTTAGATAACAGAGACTATAATTGATCCTGCAGTGACCTGACAGCTGTACCCTCTGTCTAATGTTTACACTTTCCATCTTTAATACCTACTTTCTCTCTCACTGAAGTCAGTAATTTTAACTGTACTAGCATAGAGGGACGGAGCTGACAGTGGCATAGATTCATATCAGTTTCATATTATTGTTCCTGCAGATCACATCTATTACATGTGGTTGGGTATTTTCAACATTCAGCTATGTTTTCATTTAACAAGCATTGTATGCGTCAAATGTGTTTTAACAGAGCATGGCAGCCAAGAGGAATGCAGGTGTTCCGTCAGCAATGGTGGCTCGCCAGTCTCTTAATGATGAAGAACTGGTAAGTGGTAGGCGAATGAGGCCTTACTGTGAGTGTGTTTGGATGAGGTGGGGTTAACATCAAGTTGAAGTGTTTTTCTAGGTACATGACTATGTATCATCTTGTTTGTTAGGAAGATAATAGCAAAACTTAGGGTTGACGAATGGGGAACTATGGCTGATTTGAACACATGACCAGTGCATCCTTGCATAGCTAAGGAACAAAACTTTAGGTCACTGAGCCAAATGATCCTCCCTGAGTATTGATTAACACCCTCAATCATGTGGCTCAGAACTATTTGACCACATGATGTGACAGAGAGATAATGATGAAGGAAATATGCTTGGCCAGGGAAATGTTTCTCAAAAAAAGTAGTTGATGGTATGCTGGGTTTAAGATGGTCATCACGAACCAGTGCTAGTTCTAAAATGGGACTTACTGGAGGTAAATGTCAAGGTCTGATGCTGTTATGCCATACTGCTTACAGTATTGATCACTAGATTGTTTGGACCAGACCTTATAATTTACAGCCTGCTATCATTTAACTGGAAAACTGCTTCGACACCTATCACAAGACAATTATTTGGGAATCATTTTACTAGGCGGTACAATGTTACCATTGTACAAAATGCAATTAATTCATGCTCTCACATTGATAAATGGTTTTAATAATTTATGTTATTTCTTGTATATGGTAGTGCTCACGAAGTCTTATGATTGCTCTCTGGCATATCGTTCCTAATGACAAATTGATGTTGACGTTACAGAAGATGCATGTTTACAAGAAAACCCTCCAGGCCCTCATTTACCCCATCTCCAGCACAACACCACACAACTTTGTTGTGTGGACCGCAACATCACCGACATACTGTTTTGAGTGTGAAGGACTCCTGTGGGGACTGGCGCGTCAGGGAGTGAGGTGCACAGAGTGTGGGGTCAAGTGTCATGAGAAATGCAAAGACTTGCTCAATGCTGACTGTCTGCAAAGTAAGTCACCTACCTGTAACCTCACAATCATGTACCGTACTCACTGACAACTGTCAGTAGATTAAAGTTATCTCTGTCACAAAGACACAGTCAGTGTAGTGTAGTGTTTTATGAACTGTCTGCATGTAACCTCAGAAAGACTTGCTTAGTGTTAACTGCCACTGACTTGAACAATCTGTTGGTGCTGTACCAGTAGGTAAATGAAGAAACATTTGAGACAGTATTGTACTAGATGTCTGTATGGGATGTTGTGCTGTCATCTACAGGGGCGGCTGAGAAGAGCTCCAAGCATGGTGCAGAGGACAAGACGCACAACATCATCATGGCCATGCGCGAACGGATGAAGATACGAGAGAAAAACAAGCCAGATATATTTGAGCTCATCAGGTAGCAGTCTTTCTGTTCAGTGCCATTTGACCATGTTTAGCTAGACTTGAGTGGTGAAACAAGTAACCTCTGTGGTAAACAGCTGTATAGGAAATTTATGTCATATTGATTTGTCATTGTTTGACCATGTTTCTTATCTTGTTTGACCATGTTTCACAGTTGGGTTCTATACTAATATATCTTAACTTATCTCCAAGCAGACTGACAGAATATCTCAATTACATCTTTAATCTTTAATTTACTTGTTTAATCCTACTGATGGGAAGAAAAAACCTTGGTGAGTGACAACATGATTAACATTGCTCATGGGAGGCAGTGTATTACACCATTATTCAAGCAGATAGTGTTTGAATTGTCTGCCCTGTGGATAAGACTGCAGATGCAGCCCCTTCATGGGACTGGCCGTACTACACCTCCCTTAACCACTGAACCCTATACATGGTCATAGTGGTTATATTGTATGAAGTTATAGAGAGTTACTACATGTGAAGCAGGGGAATAACTCTGTGTATCCTATCTCCAGGCAAGTGTTCAGTGTAGATAAAAAGTCTCACTCTGGCCACATGAAAGCTGTCAAACAGAGTGTGCTTGATGGGACGTCCAAGTGGTCAGCCAAAATAGCTATAACTGGTGAGTGGTGGTGCTGCCCTGAGCATGCTCACTGGCCACTTCCTGCACATGTCTGTGCTAGGGGTAGATGTTGTAGCATGAGTGTTGTACCAGACCTTCAGTGTTGTATCCTAGACTGTAGTTGCTGCACACATAGCTTCACTCATTCACCAGGTGTGAATATAGATCACAGACCTGCAAACTGGCATCTTCATTAAGCTTTCAGTTGGCAACCCACGTGAATAGTTGTAGCTGACTTACGTAGCCAGATTGAAGTGGACATGTGACATGACAACTGATTGTATATGGGTCATTGTTGTTCTTGAAACTTGGCCGTGGATCACGGACATGTGATGAAGTCTGTGAGGGTGACAACTGGTTACCTTTCCTAAGTGGCCATGCTGGTCAACATGAACACATCAGTGGCAATAGATAGTCATAGCAGATGTTACAGCAGTAATTACTTTGTTGTTTTCTAATAGGTATGTATTTTCAAAGCTACCTCCCTCAAGAACTGAACTTCTTAGACTTAAGCTTTTGAATTTGCTAAATCAGTCAAACAGGGACATGGCTTTAAGCTTCACTTGACACAGTAATGATAATGTGACAGAATTATAAGTCAACTCAGTGTTTCACACCTACTGATGTTGGAGAGGGCCCTGTTGTACACAGCAAGTCTAATATAGAGCTTGTCAGTTACTCAGTTACAACACAAAGATTCCAGTGTAGAGTTAGGGCTCTTGAAACCATGTGAAGTAATCTCATTATCATAACCATGTTATCGATATAATAAGCAATTGTAATCACTACTTGAAGATCAAGTCGGACCATACCCTTGCACTTGTTACTGTGAGGGAGGTCACTACTGTTTGTTGTGACCGTTGCTAGCGAGGTAACTACTAAATGTCCTCACCATTGCTAGGGAGATCACTACTGTTTGTTGTGACCATTGCTAGGGAGGTCACTACTGTTTGTCCAGGCCATTGCTAGTGGGGGCACTGCTATTTGTCCTGACCATTGCTAGAGGGGTCACTACCATTTGTTGTGACCATTGCTAGGGAGGTCACTACTATTTGTTCAGACCATTGCTAGAGAGGTCACTACTGATTGTCCAGACCGTTGCTAGGGAGGTCCCAAGTGTTTGGTGTGACCATTGCTAGGGAGGTCCCAAGTGTTTGTTGTGACCATTGCTAGGGAGGTCCCAAGTGTTTGGTGTGACCATTGCTAGGGAGGTCACTACTGATTGTCCAGACCATTGCTAGGGAAGTTACAAGTGTATGTTGTGACCATTGCAAAGGAGACGTCTGCTAGTTATTACCATGCATTACGTGAATAACCTTAACAGATGTTTGGTCAGATGGTACAGACTTTACTTGCCTGTTACAGTCTTTACTTGCCTAATTACAGCTTGTTCATCTGAACAAAGTGATGCCATCTCACCAGAGCGAGGTTTGTACCTCCAGCTACAGCCTGGTAAAGGGTTTTTCATTAAATTCTTTAACTTTTATACAGGAAAGGGTTTACATTTTATCCTTCTTACCTTACCTAGACCAAAGGTTTATGTGAGTTTATATATTTGACCTGTTGTCCATTCTGTTTGATGTGATGCATAGTTAGGGCAGCTTATGATGAGATGATGATGGTTTCTAACAGAGAGAAGGTATCATTAACACATGCTCATAAACCAATGACGAATATGGCTGCTATGGCCAATAACTCTATCATGTATAATTATATGCTTAATAGTTGTGGAGGTTTGTCATAGTTATGGTCACAGTTATGTTTTTCACATTTTTTTTCTGTACTGACTTTTGACCCATTATTTTGAATTGCTACCATCAACCTGATTGCTGAAGCCGAATTTTTACTAAAGGTAAAACCACTAAGTCGAAATAAATAGAAAAAACCTTGTAGTGGCATAAATGTGCTTATCCTCCCTCAGACACTGTGACAGGTGAGCCTTAATTTATACTATAGCTGTGGTATTCCAACTGCCCAACAAAGTAGGTGGTTTTTAAGTAATCAAGTCTGGACCAGACAATTCAGTGATCAACAGCATCAGCACTGATCTATGAATTTGGAATATGGTGACACATGTCAACCAATTCAGTAAGTTTGACAAACTGAACCCACAGCTATCATAAATTGCTGAAGACCAATTCTCTGAAGACTGTACTCAGCATTACATTAGCTTCGAGTTGGTAGTCTATAAATAGTCAAATCTGGACCAGACAATCCAGTTGTCAACAAATGAGCTATTCCAGGGTGCTGAAGACCAAATCTAATCTATGATAACATCATAAACTGTTTCACTCTAGGCGTGTGTGTGAGCGATTGTGCACACGAATGTGTGAGTAATACCAGCTGTGACAACCATACAGGCATCAGGTAAAAGTGTTACAACAAATGTTTTGGTAGTTCCTTGTAATGTACATTTGAACTATTTTAGGCACTTATTTCTATTTCAAATGATCACACTTTCCCATCCCTGTCTTAAGGCACTTCCATTGAGTCAGCATGCTTCACACCAGATGGAAGTGGCAAATTAAATATTTCACATCTTATTCTGCACTTAGATTTTATATTATTGTTTTGTGACATTGTACTGTAGAATTTGCTGAGTCCACAAAACAAAATTCTTCCTCTTTAATATTTTAACATGGGTGGCTGTTGTGAGTTGAACCAGTCCCAGTTTGTCAGTTCCCTGTTTGCTGGTCCTTGGTGCTATGTTTTGTACCTTTAGAAGTACTGCTTTCAGCATACCCACAACAACCTGTGCTGTATCAGTATAAGTGTGTGAACAAGGGAGATAACCCATATCCCAACATTTGGTGCATCAAGATACACTCTACCATCAAACAAGTACCATTTGTGACGAAATGATAAGTTAACTAATGAGGAATTATAAAACATGAAAACTAATTGTCATGATTGTATGGACAAGACATTAACACATCTGTTCCACATCTCACCACTGTTTAACTGATGCCAATCAATTAATAAGTTTTAGGTTTAACTATTTCAATTGTTCAGTGATAGAATACATTACTTGATAGAATGGCAAGTATTGGGATCTGTTGAATCATCAAGATATGGATGGTATCATATAACCCAAATGTTAACTAGCAGCTAATTTACATCTTGTCCACTTTCTTTTCATCAAACATGTGTTTTGTAGTAGCTGTCTTTAGGAACAGTGTTGTGCAATGTTGCTTGTGACATTGTGTGTGCTGTAGTGTGCAATGTTGTGTGCGCTGTTGCAGAAAACTGTGTCATATTCCAGATCCTTGTTTGAAGTTGAATTGCCTCTGCATGTGGGTCACATGAAAGCAGCCAAACAGAACATACTTGATGGCACATCTAAGTGGTCCGCTAAAGTAGCAATCACAGGTAGACCTACATCATGTTACAACGTGACACAACACTTGGGCTGATTACGAGGATCATATCCCAGTTCCATTATTGAAGTACTCATTGATTCATGGCTTGCTTTATACATGTAGTATGTCCACCACCTGTAGCCAGATGTTAGTGTTGTAGTATGTTATAAACAGCTTGTTAGCATTGTAGTAAGTTTTTAGTAAGTTGTTAGCATTGTAGTGAATTGTTCACAGGTTTGTGTCCCGCACCCTATTCACCATAGTAGCACTGTTTGTCTGCAATGTGTTGATGTTCTTCTTGTATCTGTGTGTCCTGGTTCAATGAACATAATGAAACAGAAAGAAATATTGACAAATTGGATATTTTTTCTCCACACCAGGTTCAGTAGGACAAAACTTAAAGTTTCACTGTTTAGTAAAGCAAAATAGTTAATCCTCTTCAGTAACATCATTTCTAGCAATTTGCAGTGAATGTGATACAATTTCCAGCAAGTTTAGTCTCCTATTCATTGTCTTTTAATAACAACCATAACTATTTTGCTGTATGATGAAGTGTGTCTTTGGTGTACGTGAGATGACTCGACATGGCGTGTTGCAGTGATATGTGCCCAGGGCCTGATCGGGAAGGACAAGACAGGAACCAGTGATCCCTACGTTACAGTGCAAGTTGGCAAAGTGAAGAAACGAACCAAAACAGTGCCTCAAGACCTAAATCCTGTGTGGAATGAAAAATTTTATTTGTAAGTGTATTGGTCAACTTTAGTAGCATGTGTTATTTTACATGTAAAATATATTTTGATGGGAGGTAGTTTACGTCCGCATTTTTCAGTATTTTGTATTAGTTACAATTAACTCCCTTCCACCATACTTCAGATAGAGTTAGCTCCCTTGGGTTTTTTTTACATGCTCGCAAGCATGGCGGCCGGTTTTCAAACCTGAGGCCTCAAAACCTGTAAGTAAACATATTTAACGAAGAGATAGTTGCCATGTTGGAGCAGAAGGGTGACGTTAGGCCCAAACATATGGCTGCTGGTGCCCGGATGGGTGAAAAGCTGGATGCATCAAAACCAGCAACCCAGAAGATGTCGACAATTAGGTCAGCACCGAGTTCCAATGTCAAGATGCCCTTGAAATCTGACGTCCAGGACACGTTGGTTGAGCAAACTGTGGACTGTATTGGTCAACTTTAGTATCATCTATTGTGTACATCTCCATCACTGAATTGTGATTAAAGAATGGTGGAGATATGTATGCTTTGGAGGATACATGTGTTTTGTGTGTGGGTGTAGGAGATATGTATGCCAAGGAGGATACATGTGTTTTGTGTATGGGTGTAGGAGATATGTATGCTTTGGAGGATACATGTGTTTTGTGTATGGGTGTAGGAGATATGTATGCTTTGGAGGATACATGTGTTTTGTGTGTGGGTGTATTAGATATGTATGCTTTGGAGGATACATGTGTTTTGTGTATGGGTGTAGGAGATATGTATGCTTTGGAGGATACATGTGTTTTGTGTGTGGGTGTAGGAGATATGTATGCTTTGGAGGATACATGTGTTTTGTGTATGGGTGTAGGAGATATGCATGCTTTGGAGGATACATGTGTTTTGTGTGTGGGTGTAGGAGATATGTATGCTTTGGAGGATACATGTGTTTTGTGTATGGGTGTAGGAGATATGTATGCTTTGGAGGATACATGTGTTTTGTGTGTGGGTGTAGGAGATATGTATGCTTTGGAGGATACATGTGTTTTGTGTGTGGGTGTAGGAGATATGTATGCTTTGGAGGATATATGTGTATGGGTGTATCTTTTTCTTGGTGAAGGAAACGTGATTGTTTCATGTTATTTCAAAGCTGACAGTCTGTTCAACTGGATCAAGTGATTAAGATGGGTGGCCACATTTGACAGATATGAGGAATGCTTCTTTGTTGTAATATTTTATCTGTGGCTTTGTATATTGGTTAAAAAATAATATCACTTTACCTTTAAGATATACAGAAATTCATTCACAGATAATGTTTCCCTTCAAAACAGCGCAAATGGTAGATTTCTGCTATCTCCTCTGTGTTGAAAACTACAGAATGGTGTCGAAAACAGAATGTTGAGTGGCTAAGTAACACTAATTTATTATAGAAGTTGTGATAGACTCCTGCAACGCTGCCTGTTTAACTTGCATTTTTTTCATGATAACCACCCTCAGTCCCTGAATCACCATTTCTTCCTAGTATTATGACTTAATGACTTGCATGAAACTGTGGTGGCTAATGTCCAGAACCTTTACACTGTCTGTTTGTTTTACTAATGTCCATTGTTTGTTCCAGTGAGTGCCATAATTCCTCTGACAGGATCAAGGTCCGTGTGTGGTAAGTTCATCTGTATGAGCTGTACACATCTACAGGCCATTGCCCCAGCCTACAAGGTGTTGTATTGTTATGACTTATCGTGACTCATTAGCATATCATAGACTTACATTTGTCTTGGTGGGCTGAAGACTGTTGTGGATCAGCACCCTGCAATATATTACCTTTTATAGCAGTGCAGTCTTTTCCTAAAACAAAAATGGTCTAAGATGTCATTGGGTGTAAATATTTTCCTGTGGTCTGTGTTGTACTGATTTGGGAGTTACCAGATGTAGATGGACTAACTTCTACATCTTGGGACATCAATCCCAGTTATGTTTCAGCAGCTGTGTAAGTAGGCCAAGTTCCAGTGCCTTTTTGACGTTGTAACACATCTCTCTTGTAACATGTGTCTCTATTGTAACACGTCTCTCTTGTAACATGAGTCTCTCTCATTTCCAGGGATGAAGATAATGACCTCAAGTCCAAGTTACGCCAGAAATTAACACGAGAATCTGATGATTTCTTGGGCCAGACTATCATTGAGGTGCGAACTCTGAGTGGCGAGATGGATGTCTGGTACAACTTGGGTAAGTTGTATTCTTTTCCAGTCAGCCATACAGATCTGTGTGTTAGTTAGCTGTAAAGCTCTTAGAAAAGTATATACACATATATATATACATAGACACATATATATGCATCATCACCTCCTCTCTATTTTACAGAAAAGCGGACTGACAAATCCGCAGTATCTGGTGCTATCCGTCTTCACATTAGTGTGGAGATAAAGGGCGAAGAGAAGGTTGCCCCCTACCATGTGCAATACACCTGCCTTCATGAGGTGAGTTCAGTATAGCAAGATATGAGGTCACTCCACAGATGACATCTATACCTTGTCAGGTTGCCTCTTTGGTCAGGTGGACAAGGTGTTTGATCCCAGATCAGAACATCCATGGTTCGAATCCCATCAGCATAATAAGAACAGTAGTGTTCGTGTCTGTGCAGACACTTTCTCCTCTAAAACGGCTGCAGATGTCCTACATAGATGTGTGACAGACAATTTATTTCCTATCTACTCTCATGTGGAACTGACCTGTGTCTTCTTTATTTCAGAACCTCTTCCACTATCTTTGTGAGCAAGCAGAGGGTGAGGTGAAGTTACCAGATGCTAAAGGGGTAAGCTGTGCTAGCCTTAAGTCAGTGTATTTCATCTCGTTTCTGCTTGATTACAAACAAAGTGATTGAAACGTGATTATTACCTGCTGTGTTATTTCAGATACTTGCCTTTCTGATTGTGCTGTTCCTGTTTGTGTTATTTTTTGTCTTTTGTGTCTTTCTGATTGTGTTAGTATTTTTGACTGATTGTATTTTTGACTGATTGTGTTATTCCCAGACCGTGTTCTTGCTGATGGTATTATTCCCTCTTTGCAGCAAGATGATGCTTGGAAAGTGTACTTCGATGAGCCAGCCCAGGAAATTGTGGATGAGTTTGCCATGAGATATGGCATCGAGTCTATCTACCAGGCAATGACGTGAGTGTAACAGCCAGTTGTTATCTCATTTCAAAATTACTATACTGAAAAGTTAAGAATAACATAAAACTTACATATGCATAGAAGGAATCTGTTAATCCCTGTTCATGTGGTGCTGTGATTTTGCAGTGTCCATCATGAATCCTCCCAAATACAATTCTTGGTTTTCAGCACACATATTCATCCTTCAATTTTTATCCCCCCGGCATGTAATGCGGAGGGATATAGTCAACGCCTCGTCTGTCTACCGTCCGTCCGTAATCATTTTATTTCAGGAGTATAACTCAGAAACCATTCAATATTTTTAGACTGAACTTGATAGATATTGTAATCTCAGCCTATGGTTGTGCCTTTTGCTATTTACAGATTTTTGGCATTTATATCTTTTTTTGTTTTTCCATGGAACATTTTGGTGTTAGTCTATGGTGGGGTGGGCTTCGTTTCCGGAGCAGAACTGAAAAAGCGTTCAATATTTTTCTGCAGAACTTGGTAGATATATCAGTCAGAACCTAAAGTTGTGCCTTCTGCTATGTACAGGTTTTTGTGATTTATTATTTTCTTGGTTTCCATGGAAACGTTTCAGACAAAATCTCAAAAGTGAGAGTTGTGTTTCGTTTCTAGAGCAGAGCAGAACTCAAAAACTTCTTAATATCTGTCCGTAAAACTTGGCAGACCCCAAAGTGGTTGCAGACCCCAAAGTGGTGCTTTTTGGTTTTTAAAGGTTTTTGTGCTTTATTATTTTCTCGGTTTCCATGAAAACATTTTGGACCTAGTCTCAAAAGTGAGAGGTGTGTTTCGTTTCCAGAGCAGAACTCAATAGCCGTTCAATATTTTTCTGCAAAACTTGGTAGATATATCGATCTGAACATATAGTGGTGCCTTTAGGTATTTGCAGGTTTTTGTGATTTATTATTTTCTTGGTTTCCATGGAAATGTTTCAGACATTGTCTCAAAAGTCTCAAAAGTGAGAGTTGTATTTCGTTTCCAGAGCAGAACTCAAAAACCGTTCAATATTTTTCTGCAAAACTTGGTAGATATATCAGTCAGAAGCTGAAGTGGTGCCTTTTGCTATGTACAGGATCATGTGATGTATCATTTTCGGGGTTTCCATAGACGTTTCGAACCTTGTCTGAAAAGTGAGAGGTATGTTTCATTTCTAGGGCACATCTAAAAAAGTTCCTAATATCTGTCAGCAAAAGTTGGTAGATATATGTGGCAGACCCCAATGTGATGCCTTTTTGCTATTTACAGATTTTTCTGATTTATAGTTTTCTGTGTTTCCATGGAAACATTTTCGGACTTGGTCTCAAAGTGGAGGGATGAGCTGTGTTTCTGGAGCACAACTCAAAAACTTCTCAATATCTTTCTGCAAAACTTGGCAGATATGTAGGGGAGAGCCTAAAGTGGTGACTTTTGCTATTTATAGATTTTTTTTTATTTATCATTTTCCCAGTTTCAATTGAAACGATTCTGATTTAGTCTAAAAATGGAGGGATGGGCTTTGTTTTCGGAGCACAACTCCGAATATCTTACAGCAAAACTTGACAGATATTTGAAGCAGACCACATAGTGGTGCCTTTTTCTATTTACAATGTTTTGGCATTTTTATTTTTCCTGGTTTTTATGGAAACCATTCTGACTTAGTCTCAAAATGGAGGGATAGGCTCTGTTTCCAGAGCACAACTTGAAAACCATTTGATATCTTTCAACAGATCTTGGCAGATATATGATACAGATCTTGAAGTGGTGCCTTTTGCTGTTTACAAATATATGGCATTTATATTTTCATGACTTCCATTGAAACAATTCAAACTTAATCTAAGAAAACATCAAGTAACTGTCAGATGATTTGCCCTTACCAATATGTGGGGGCCGGGGGGATATGTCATCTTCTGATGACTTTTGTTTGATATGACTCAAGCAGCATTGAATACAACTGCCCAAATACTTTCCACAATCATAAGACTCTCTGGAACGACTCTGACTGTATCATAAACATAGTCTGTAAATCACTATAACCAGCTATCCCTGAAGGTGAGGGTTAGAATAATCTCCTTCAGTAATCCATGCTTGTCAGAAGAGGCAACTAACATGATTGGATGGTCAGGTTCTCTGACATTTCGAAGGTTCCCAGTTTTACAGATCAGTGCTCATGCAGTTGATCAATGGATTGTCAGATCCAGACTCGATTATCTACAGAGTGCTACCATATAGCTAGAATAAAACTGAATGTGGCATAAAACTGAACTCAATGACCCAAGAAGGTCAGGGGTAGAGTAGGCCTTCAGCGCCTCATGCTTGCCATAAAAGGCAACTATGCTTGTCGTACAGCTGTATCAAGCAAGGTGACCTGTGACACCCTTCACAAACACATGCAAAGGCAAGTCAGTTATTCACACATTAAAACAAGGCAGCATATGGTGTAAGTCAGTGTTATTTCTGTCACTTGTGTATCTACTGTAAAACATTTGTCAAACTTTACTAAACCTTGAATGTTGTAAGGTCAATGAGTCCTGCTGACCATCCTCTTTTGTCTCTACAGTCACTTCTCCTGCCTGGCAACCAAGTACATGTGTCCCGGCGTGCCGGCAGTCATGAGCACGCTCCTTGCAAACATCAATGCCTTCTATGCACATACAACGGCAACAACAGCTGTCTCCGCCAGTGACCGTTTCGCTGCTTCCAACTTCGGGGTAAGTAGAGTTGATTTTGATTGAGGGATGTTTTTTTCTGAATCTGGGGACACAGTTAATGGAAGCTGATTGATAAGGGGTTAGCATAGATAGTTCAGGGCTTTTTAATGTCTGTTTCAGCATTTTGGTACATTGTGCTGACATGAAAAATACATATGTCATATATTCCTTTTCTTGAAGGAATTGCCAGAACATTGATTTCCTTGGATTAGGACAGCTGGGCTGGTTTTTGACTTTCAGCTCTTAAGTTCAGTTTTAAATTGTTAAAACAGACTGATGACAGTCACCTTGAAATTTTATCTCCTATTCACTTTGCATTAGCCCCACAAATGATTTCCGTTTGTGTTTATGAAGTGCTGCAAGCATGCATATGTGGATGGCCATCAAATTTCCCTTGTCATTCCTGTCTTCTCTTTCTTGTCAGATGAACGGTATGAGGAATAATTGATGAACATTGTTATCATTGGTGTTAACGGTGAAGACGATGACAAGGCTATTTTTGTATGTTATTCTTTTAATGCATTCCCTATTGAGCTTCAAATAGTGTATATTGCATAAGAGTTAATAAATGAGAACTGAAATGTTTTGTAAACATTTATTACAGAAAGAGAAGTTTGTCAAGTTGTTGGACCAGCTGCACAACTCTCTCCGGATTGACTTGTCAATGTACAGAGTGAGTTGTCTATCTAACCTACGTATAGCATCACCCAAACTCAGCGTCATACATGAAGTCCCAAAGCCTACTTTATCAGGATGTTCTGTTTCTTGCATGTCAGAATGAATGTGGGTTCAAATCTCCAAATCTCTGATAGTGTTTGTCAGCTCCTTCATAAGTGAAAGGGTAAATGCCTGAAACACATCATCATCCAATAACAGGTACATCAAGTCCTTGTCTGTCAGTATACAGATGGTTAACAGAAGCATTTTGCATGAATCAATAAGGTCTTAACTCGCTGTTGTATTTTCCAGAACAACTTCCCTGCATCTGACCCAGCCCGCCTGCAGGATCTTAAATCCACCGTGGACCTACTCACAAGCATCACCTTCTTTAGAATGAAGGTAAAGTCATCAGTCATATTCTTCTTACATGTTTTATGGGCATTCTTGAAGTTGATGAGTCAAAAATGAAACATACAGCTTTATGGATTACAACTTTTTGTTCATTACATTGAGTGATATTTCGATGTAGATTCTTACATCGTTTTTACATCACATTTAGCTTGAAAACGATGTAAGAATCTACATCGAAACGTCACTCACTGTAATGAACAAAAAGTTGTAATCCATAAAGCTGTATGTTTCGTTTTTTCATATTCTTCTTTTCTTCAAAACTGAATTTCAAACAAGTACATGTCTGACTTACATCCATGTGTAGTCCGTGTTGGTTCCCCACCATAACCAGCTTAGGGCAGTGTGGTAGCTTTGTTGTTGAAAGGTTGGCTTTTCGTGCTAAAGAACCAGGTTTGGGTTCCCAAATTTTTGTGAGCCTATTTCTAGTGTTCCCTGCCCTGATATTTCTGGCATATTGCCAAAAGCAGCATAAAACTAAACTCACTCACCTAACAAACCCCATATCTGCCTAGACAATATCAGGACCCACCCATTTTGAACAGCTTGTGTCCACTTCATATATTCTTGGATGTCAACATGTCATGTAACACAAGTAAATATACTTTAGGTAATATGTGATTACCTGATGTGTCTGACGATGTTTTTTAAGGTGCAAGAACTGGCAAGTCCTCCCCGCGCCAGCACAGTTGTGAAGGATTGTGTCATTGCATGCATAAAATCCACATACAAGTTTCTCTTTGACAACTGCTATGAGCTCTACAACCGAGAATTCCAGACAGATCCATCAGAAATACCAAACCCAGACTTCGAGGGCCCAAGTAGTAGAAGCCTGGACTTCTGGCACAAACTCATTGCCCTCATTGTGTCTGTCATAGAAGAGGATCGCAACAGCTATACTTCAGTGTTGAACCAGTATGTATGCCTTGATACACATAGACTGATGTTTCTTTTTTTTTCATGGCACTTCACTTTGTCATAATATATTTTCTTGGATTGGTGTGAAACTGTTTGATCCATTTCAGGTTCCCTCAAGAGTTGAACATTGGCCAAGTTAGTGCTGCCATGTTGTGGGACCTCTTCTCTAAAGATCTCTGCTTTGCTTTGGAAGGTAATCAGAGGCAGATTCCATCAAACTTTGTTGTTCTTAAACTGTTGTTGTGCATTTACCAA